>NC_064616.1:78332700-78634800 GCF_023898315.1 Schistocerca nitens | reverse complement strand
GCATGCCAGTTTGACGTTTGTTGCATTCCACCTTCAGAGTTTTGCAGTTTTAATCAACGGTAGTGTATTTCATTCGCTGTAGTGATAGGAGCGCTCTCTTTTGCATGCAGCGACTACCTCCCTTTCAGCGACTCATGAAAACACTGTCCAGTCACTCTAATGTGGCCACCTGTCGAAAGCGTGAATAACCACCTTTTGTAGCGTGACGGGCAGGAAGAGTGTCAGTGAGGTTTTGAAAGGGACCAACAGGAATGTGAAGCCTTACCGACTCTATTGCCGCTGCGACTCCAGCTGCGATAGATTTCTCGGCTGAGGATTCGTGGAACGAACACACAGCCCTGCCGAGGTGGTCCCACAGATTGTCGATTTGGTTTAAATCCGAGGAGTCTAGTGGCCAGGGCAGTACAGTAAACTCGTTTTGATGTTCTTTGAACCACGCTCGTACACTGCAAAGCTGTGTGACGAGTTGCATTGTCCTGCTGGTAGATGCCATCGTGCCGAGGAAAAACAAACTGCATTTAGTGGCGGACGTGGTCCCCAAGCAGATATGCATACTCGTGTTGACCCAGTGTTCCTCTCACAATAACGAGATCACCCAGAGAAAGCCACGAAAGAGTTGTGCATGTGGTGACAGCGTTCAGGACTCCAGAGAGTACTGCACCACAATCGATAAACCGCGGTCGAAACACTTATAGCGTATCAACTGTAAAGGTAGGCAGTACAGACTGCACAAAGGTCCGCCAGGAGCTGCAGCTGACAACCCGTGGGTATCACGTGTGTGGATAGCGATCAGTCGATGCCTCGTTAAATACCGGAGCACTGAGTTACGGCGGAAACCTGAGTAAGGCTAACAATTTTGCTTCCCACCTCTCTGAGGTCTTCTCCATATCCGATGATCCCCATTTTGATTACTCTCTCTTCCCCACCGTCCTTGACCGCACTGATACCTCTGTCCCACTGCTCGCCCCTAGTTTCCGGTACTTGGATCAGTTACCCCCCTCAAACATAAACACTCCCATCACCGCACGTGACAACACACTCATCATCTGCTCCAAATGCAACACCGCCCCTGGTCACGATGGCGTTACCTGCCGACACCTCAAGGAATACCCCCTGTCCTTCGTGGCTGTCCTTGCTACCCTGTACAGTGTCCTCCTCGCCACTGGCATTTACCCCGACGTGTGGAAGACTTCCCGTGTCCTGCTGTTCCCTAAACCCAACAAGCCCCCCTCTGATACCTCTTCCTATCGTCCCATCTGTCTCATCTCCACGTTCAGTAAGGTCTTCGAGACCATCCTCTCCCGCCGTATTCACTGCCACCTTAACCGGCACCACCTCCTTCCCCTTACCCAGTGTGGCTTCCTTCGCAGCTGACGACCAGCTCCTTAACCGTACCAATCTTCTTTCCCTCCAACTTAACTCCTGTCGCTCTGATATTTTTGTTTCCCTTGATCTCCAGAATGCAGAATGCCTACAACCGTGTCTGGCATCCTCGGCTCCTCTTCAAACTCCAGAACTATGCTCTCCCTATCAATTTCGTCTGTCTCGTTACTTCCTTCCTCTCCCTTCGTCCCTCCTATGTCACTATCCACTGTTCCAACTCCCGTACCTTCTATCCCTCCGCCAGCGTTCCCCAAGGCTCTGTCCTTTCCCCTCTCCTCTATCTCCTGTACTCTGCTGATATGCCCAAACCTACCTCACCTGTTCATCTCCTCCAATTAGCTGATGACACCGCCTTCTTAGCCCTTTATCCTACCCTTAAACAGTCCCAACGTACCCTCCAAACCCACCTTGACCATTTCACCACTTGGTGCAACCAGTGATTCCTTCGTGTCAACCCCTCCAAGGCAATGGCTGCACCACCCATTCCTTCCGTCTCCATGTTTTCTACCTAACCATTTATGGCCATTCTATCCACCTCACTCCTACCCTCAAATACCTTCACCTCACCCTTGACTGCCACCTCACCTGGACTCCCCTTCTTACAATCCAACACAAAGGCCACAACAGACTCCGCCTCCTGAAACTCCTGTCTGGCTGGACATGGGGATTGCATCCTTCCACCATCCTTCACGCCTACAAATCCTTGATCCACTCTATCCTTTGTTATGCTAGTGTTGCTTTTCCATCCCTCCCAGGTTCTATAAATCCCTCCAAATCCTAGAATGCCATGCGCTCCACCTCGCTTTCCATATCCATACCCCATGTGCATCCTCTACGACCTCATCCCCTTCTCCTACCATCTACTTTTCCTTGAACACGTCCTCACTTCTATATTGTCCACTGACTCGATCCCCCCACCCCCTGGTGTCCCCCTTCCTCTCCACCCCCAGCCTGTTGCCGTGCCTTTACCGTTGTGTCCTGCCCTCTCTCCATCTCCAACCCTCCACCTCCTTTCCCAGTGGAACTTCCAGCACCTACCCCTCCCGGATGATGAGCTTTGCCCTGACGTCTACCCCTCCTACCAACTCTAACCCCACCTTCCTCCTGCCTCACCTCCTCCTCAGGGCTCCCTCTCCTCCCCCTCCCTTCTCCTGAGTGGCTCTCCCCTTCCTATACCCCCTCCCTCTCCCGCGCTTCCCTTCAGTGTCTCTGCACTCCCTCCTGCCTTGTCTTCCCTCTTCATTTCCCGCCCTGCCCGTCTCCTTCCTCTTGGTGTGCCTCCTGCCCCTTTTTTTCCTCTTCCTGCCACCCCCTTCCCCCCCCCCAGACCCCCCCTCCACCGCACCTTCCTCGCCTCTTTTTTCCTCCTTTCCAGCCTCCAGTACCTCGGCAGGTACCTACCGGCGGTTTTTTATTCTTCATGAGTGCTCCATCGTTTCCAGTGGTTTTTTTAAGGGTCTTGCTCTGTCTGATTTTTATCCCCTGGCCGACTTTTAACTTGTGTTTTCCTCCAGTGTTTTTTTTAAGTGCTTTGATTTTCCAGCTGTGTTCTTTTAACTAAGTCGACTTTTTAACTGTGCCCAGTGCATGTCCCCATCTTAGTGTATATTTTAACTCCCTTCATTTCCATTTGCTGTGTTTTTATGTCACCCTTTTATCCCCCCTTTTCATGTAATCACCCTTATGTATTTTTATAAAGCCAATTGGCTGAAGAGTGGTGGACAGTGCCCCTGCCAGCCCACCCCTGCCCATATGGGGCAGGGGAATGAAATTACAATTAAAAAAAAGTGCGCCGAGTCGTATGCTGAGTCTACAAGCTGCAGGATTCATCCGCTGTCTCCAAGACGTAGCCTCCGTAGGCATCGTAGGCCAGCTCTGGACTCTAAATAGGCATCACTCAGAGGCACAGTGATAGGACTTTGATATTTTAGGGGACTTGTAAAGTTAAGTGTTTCTTCATGTTTAATAAATAACATTTTATTACTAATTTTTGAGACTCTTTCTGATTGAAGGTAACCTACGCTGTCCTGCATTCCCAACTCCCCAGACTATATAACGCTTTCACCTGGCTGCAAGCTGTTTCATACTGAATGCGCCAATGGCCATCTGATCGCTGAAACACCAAACTTGATTCATCTGAAAAGGTCACCTGTCATCACTCAGTGAGCGTCCAGTTACGGAACTGACGTGCATATTCCAGCCTTCGTCAATGACGAACAGCAGTCACCGTAGGTGCAAGAATCAGGCGCCTGCTTTCGCTGAACGGTCGTTGAGGAGACACTGTTTGTACCCCTCTGTTCATCTGGACTGTCAGCTGCTCTACACTTGCGCGTGTAATCGGACGTACGTATCTCCGCAGCCGCCGTTAACGCCTGTCATCTAAGGCCAGTGGTGCTCTACAGTTGCCCTGGCGCCGCGATTTTGGCTAGAGCCATTTTTCCGTGCACGGTACACTTTAACCACGACGGCACGCGAAACTTAGCCATTTCAAAAATATTTCCACCAACGGTCAGAAACCCAATGATCGTGCCCTTTTGGACGTCTGATAAATCGCTGTTTCCATATTATGACAACGACAGCACTGTTTTCCACGTCCCCCTCGACACGTTTTATATATGCTTCACTGCTAGTGCTGCCAGTGGTTATGACACGCCGACGTCGAACTTGGGCGGTCACACTAATGTGACTAGATCTGATAGAGAATACAGAAATCGATTGGAGCCAGAAGGGTAGACGAAGAAGGAGAGTAAACAGAAAGCGAGTACATGAAAGCAATACTGCAGCCTCTTCGTTTCGGTATGTAGCACGGTACTGTTTGGGCAAGAGTATTCAACTCGATTCCCTGGGCAACGAAACGGGGCGCCATTCCCTTGGTGTGGAATAAGCGTGTTGGACCTCTGTGGTAACCTGCAAGAATCCGCGAGGTGAACGTGCTGCTGCGGAAGTTTTTTTCGTGGATGCTCATTAGTGCTGCATTCCTGGCGGCAGCTATCACGTGTCTTCCCCAGGAATCCACGTGGCCTTCTGCGGGACAGCGTCGCTATTCTCAGCTCCACTGTCCTGTCCCCGTGGCTAATCTGTTTCTGCTGTCTCTGTCCGAGACGCTCTCATTATTCGCCCTTCTTTCACAGTCACCGCTTGTGACAACTTTTCAACCCTCTAAAGCTGTCTCGTCTCTGAGTACTCGTCGTGCTTTAAAATCCTTATGTTTATTTTCTGTCCAACCATTCAGCAACACGAATCTTAGCCCTTGTCGCGCGCTTGGCTTAATCTTCTGGGTGCTGGACTCGTGGTTGGAAATTGTTACCACATTCCACCAACACAGGAGAACGAAAATTCAACCATCTCTCAGTACGTCCTGCCTCCAATCTGTCACTGGCAATACATCGTAGTTTGTACGGTTCATGCTGCCCCGACTTCGTTCGGGAGAGTCGATCGTTACAGCTATTTTCTATCATTCACATTACGACAACTTCTGTCCACTGTGACACGTACGTTTCACATCCGTATTGCTGTTGTTGTCAGTTTTAGTCATGCGAATTAACACGCTATCTCACTGGTACTTTAGAAATGGGATACGACATACAACAAAAATAAGGAAAATGTATTTTACTGCTATGCACGGACGGCGTGCTATGCAGATGGCGTTTTACTACTTGCGATCTTCCTCGTGTAATCAAAGAAGCTCAAAACGTCCACCATTAATCTAAGTGAATACGCACTACTGGTGTCCCAGTGCACAGAGTTTCCGCTGACACAGAAAAGATTGTTGCATTACAATTTCTGTTCTCGGTCATGGCTCGTGTTATTTGCAGCAGTGTTCTTTAAACAGCAGTGTCCTGAGAACCAGCAATGCACATTATTATAAAATACGGCTGATAACTGCGGGCCAAACAAATACTTGATTCGAGCCGCATACGGTCCTCGGGCCGCTGTTTGACGACCATGAAACCCATTGGTGAGCGGATCAGGAAGAGGAATGACTAACAGTAGTACAGGGTACTCTGCGCAAAGTACCGTATGGTGGCTTACGAATTATGCATGTATGTGGAGATCATACATTCATCCAGTGCTCCGCAACTGAAGTTCATTTGGCAGGCCAGTGCCACTCTCATTTTGATTCCATTATTGATTTTGGGATCGGCTAAACACAAACAGTAGTGAAGGCATACCCACTAACAAACAAAAATACACACATCAAAAGACGTTTTGCATCACCCCGGTTCCCAGAACTCCTCAAGATTTGACTGTGGATATTGCATCACAGACACTGTCCCTTTGACTGTTCAGAGATGTCACTAAACCCGCCAAAAGATGTAAACAACCATGAATGAGCAGCGCCTATTAGACGGAGAGGATCCCACAGCCGACCAGTTCCTGTCATTCCACCAGGAAGGAGATAGACGGCTCGTGTTGTCTGTAGTTCAACCACGCCCAGACGCGCGTCCTCATTGTTACTTTGTGCCAGGAAGGTCTCTCAGCAAGGGAAGTGTCCAGGTGTCTCGGAGTGAACCAAAGCGATGTTGTTCGGACATGGAGGAGATACAGAGATACAGGAACTGTCGATGACATGCCTCGCTCAGGCCGCCCACGGGCTACTACTGCAGTGGATGACCGCTACCTACGGATTATGGCTCAGAGGAACCCTGACAGCAACGCCACTATGTTGAATAATGCTTTTCGTGCAGCCACAGGACGTCGTGTTACGACTCAAACTGTGCGCAATAGGCTGCATGATGCACAACTTCACTCCCGACGTCCATGGCGAGGTCCATCGTTGCAACCACGACACCATGCTGCGCGGTACAGGTGGGCACAACAACATGCCGAGTGGACCGCTCAGGATTGGCATCACGTCCTCTTCATCGATGAGTGTCGCATATGCCTTCAACGTCAGAAGGTGTTTGGAGGCAACCCAGTCAGGCTGAAAGCCATAGACACACTGTCCAGCAAGTGCAGCAATGTTCCTTGCTGTTTTGGGGTGGCATTATGTGGGGCCGACGTACGCCGCTAGTGGTCATGGAAGGCGCCGTAACGACTGTACGATACGAGAATGCCATCCTCCGACATATAGTGCAACCATATCGGCAGCATACTGACGAGGCATTCGTCTTCAGGGACGACAATTCGCGCCCCCATCGTGCACATCTTGCGAATGACTTCCTTCAGGAAAAAGACATCGCTCGACTAGAGCCGCCAACATGTTTACCAGACATAAACCCTATCGAACATGCCTGGGATGGATTGAAAAGGACTGTTTATGGACGACGTGACCCACCACCACTCTGAGGGGTCTACGACGAATCGTCGGTGAGGAGTGGGACAATCTGGACCAACTGTGCCTTGATGAACTTGTGGATAGTATGCCACAACGAATACAGGCATGAATCAATGCAAGAGGACGTGCTACTGGATATTAGAGGTACCAGTGTGTACAGCAATCTGGACCACCACCTCTGAAGGTCTCGCTGTATGGTGGTACAACATGCAATGTGCGGTTTACATGAGCAATAAAAGGGCGGAAATGATGTTTATGTTGATCTCTATTCCAATTTTCTGTACAGGTTCAGAAACTCTCGGAACCGAGGTGATTGAAAACATTTTTTGATTTGTGTATTTAAAGAGACAGCAGGCCCAAGTGGCCGAGCAGTTCTAGGCACTTCAGTCTGGAAGCGCGCGACCACTACGGTCGCAGGTTCGAATCCTGCCTCGGGCATGGCTGTGTGTGATGTCCTTAGGTTAGTTAGGTTTAAGTAGTTCTAAGTTCTAGGGGACTGATGTCCTCAGATGTTTAGTCCTATAGTGCTCAGAGCCATTTAAAGAAACAGTAATACTTTCAGATGTGTTTAACTATAACTGACGCTGGTGAATTCGGCAGTGAGCTAAGGCTGTCCGTTTACCTCATGGGCAGAGGGGTCAATAGCGCGACCACTGCGGGGTTGCGAGATGCGAGAGTGGGAATGTTTTATTGATCGTCTTCCAGTACTGACTACTAACGGGTGTGTGTGACTCGTACTGATCAGCTGCCTTTAACATAAATTTTGCCAGGTCTGTAACATGCATTCTTAAATGTACATCACAGAGACGTCCATCTTCAAATGTGGTACTTATCTGCGGCAAGGAACGAATGAATTAACACTGTTTGCAATATAATGCAGTAAATAGAAGAAAACTAGCATTTAAATAATTTATGAAACTTTTGTGGTGATGACTCATACTCAAATGTAACTGCAGATACTGTTACTATCCTATTTATTATCTGCTCACACTTAGAACGCAGCAATATTTCGTCAGGCAGTTACCTACGCAGGGTCACAAACTGCATATCGCTGAGGGTGGCAGCAATCTGAAACAGAGGACAGCCGATACGAAGTGTTGCGAATGTCGGCGGCTTTTAACGATCGCCGGCCGCTGTGGGTGAGTGGTTCTAGGCGCTTCAGTCCGGAACCACGCTGCTGATACGGTCGCAGGTTCGAATCCTGCCTCGGGCATGGATGTGTGTGATGTCCATAGGTTAGTTAGGTTTAAGTAGTTCTGAGTCTATGTGACTTATGACCTCAGATGTGAAGTCCCATAGTGCTCAGAGCCATTTTTAACGATCAGTACTTGGAGGCTGGCGTCCAACTAATCGCGCCCTTACTATAGCTGTTCCATAGGGGGTTCATAACATACTAATTTATGTACATGGTTGCACGTATGGAAACGCCTCGAAAAATGTATGCTTGGACATAAATGCAGATGCTAGCCAAGCCTGCAGGTGGCGCTGTTGCATTTGACAGTGAACGGCACCTTGCAATATCCTCGATAATTTGAAAGCGTCAGTCGTCAGATCAGTGTTCAATTAGTGTTGGAGCTAAGTGAATTCGAATGTGGGAAAATTGCTGGTGGTCGTGTTAACGTAACCATGGTAGCAGAAGTGTCTGGTGTTTCAAGAGGGGCCCTATCGAAGATTTATGCCCCACACGGAGAAAGCAAAGAAACATTATCCGCTAAGTCACAACGCGGACGAAATTGTGTGTTGAATGATCGTGACAGACGGTCATTGAAAAGAATTGTGACTAAAAATAATAGGACGACAGCTACAAAAGTCAATGTGCAAATTAATGAGCCGGTCGCAGTGGCCGAGTGGTTCTAGGCGCTTCAGTCTGGAACGCGCCACCGCAACGGTCGCAGGTTCGAATCCTGCCTCGGGTATGGATGTGTGTGATGTCCTTAGGTTTAAGTAGTTCTAAGTTCTAGAGGACTGATGACCTCAGATGTTAAGTCCCATAGTGCTCAGAGCCATTTGAACCATTTTGCAAATTAATGACGCACTCGCGAATCCTGCCAGCACCAAAACAACACGATGGGAGCTCCATTGTCTGGGAGCTGCAGGGCGACCACTCGTAAGTGACGCAAGTGCTCTTGAAGTAAAAGCCTGGCATATGGAGTAACGAAACAAAGTCATTTGATCAGATGAGTCTCGTTTCGCATTGTTTCCAACTTCTGGCCAAGTTTACGCCCCAGAAGTGAAAGATGGCGGGGTTCGGTGATGATCTGGGCAGCCACATCCTGGTATTCCATGGAGCCCATGATTACTCTGCAAGGTCGTAATACTGCCAAGGGTTATGAGGCCATTTTGGCTGATGAAGTCCATCCCATGGTACAATATTTGTTCCGCAGTGGCGCTGCTGAGTTCCAGTTTGCATGGACCAGGACTGGCTTTGTGAGCTGTGCGGACGTGGATGAAATGTCGCGTCTCCCCTGGCTTGAAACAGCTGTAAAATTTCCTCTGGTGCATGGTCTCGTCAACCGTTTTAGTGTGTGTGAGCTGCTGCCGTACCCATCGACCTTTATCGTTTTCATAATGACGTGCAAGAGATTGAAAACTGATTCGTGACTGATTATCACTTTCTGCACTATCGTTTCGATTGTGATACCAGGACCACAACTCCTCTTGCAGTTCCCAGTTAATCACAGTGAGATGGTCTTCCGCTTCTTCCTCATTCAGACTTGTTTGGTCACAGGGGGAGGGGGGGGGGGGGGCTGAGCTACATAACCACAGTGCCATATGACAACGAATTGTTGCCTACACTTCCATCAAATCAATATGGATTGTTAGAGCGTTGCTTTCCCTTGAAATGCTGAAAACGAATGACTACACCACACTCCACTTCATCAATGGGATCCGCCATTTGTGTATGGTCATCACTTTCTGTGAAAAATGACACATTTCGACTTCTCCTTTTATTTTCTTTCTTTTCTTAGCTATAACGATACTCAATAACGAATTATTTTCGTTAATTTCTAAATGACAAAATGGCATCAGCACATTATTACATTTAGTAAGAGAGTTCCATGGAACTTCAATCACCTGTAAGCTTCGGGTTTCCGTTACGCAATGTGCTAATTAATGGGAATTAAATTTTCAGCTCGATCGCGTGGGATTTCGTAAAGCGTGTGTTAATGAGGCTCACTGTATACGGCCACGGACAAGACAAATTTACCGCATACGCATTGCATGATGTGGTACTTTCGGCATAAAATGAGACTTCATGTAATAAGGTAGGCTTTGGCTTATTTTTACATTTAAGATGTATCTTAAAGGAAATTGTCAATATAAAGTGTTGCCTCGTTCAGGGACAAATTTAAAACTTATATCGGGCTCTTTTTGTTTAGGTGTAGAGTTTCCCTTTACGTTTCAACATTTCGCACCACATAATGTGAGGCGTTTTTCGGGACCACAAGTAAACACAAAAAAAGTGTACACATATCCAGTAAGTGAACAGAAGTTTTAGGGTGAGATATAAAAACCGTCACTACATTCTTACTCGCCAGGAAATTGTTTCAAATTCCGCACTGGCCCTCCTAGTTTAAATACTCCATGGCTTCCATAGGCATCTGTATCTACATATACGTCGATACTCCTCAGTCCACCTTACGGCACGTGGCGGAGGGTGCCCCGTACCACTACTAGTTATTTTTTTCCTATTTCACTCGGAAATAGAACGAGGGAAAAACGACTGTCTATATACCTCCGTATGAGCCTTAATTTCTCGTGTATTATCCTCGAGGTCCTTACGTACAATGTATGTTGGAGGCAATAGAATCGTTCTGCAGTCAGCTTCAACTGCCGGTTTTCCAAATTTACTCAATAGTGTTCCTCGAAAAGAATGTCGCCTTCACTCCAGAGATTCCCATATGAGTTCCCGACGCATCTCCGTAACACTTGTGTACTGTTCTAACCAACCAGAAACATACCTAGTAGCCCGTCACTGAATTGACTCGATGTCTTCCTTCAATCTGACCTGGTATAGATCCCAAACACTAGAGCAGTACACTAGAATAGGTCGCACCAGTGTCCTTTAAGCTGTCTTCTTTACAGATGAACCTCACTTTCTTAGAATTCTCCCAATAATCCGACCACCAGATCTCAGTAATATTGAGCCTTTGTGGTATGCTTTAGAATAAAGCTTGTGTGATCACTATCCACCTCCCTCATCGTTACCAGAGCTTTCCAACATTTTGCATGAAGAATGGTATAAGATTCCATTGAAAACCAAGCAGAACCTGTAATTATCCCTTGCGAGACGACTGGAAGCTATTTTGTACGTCAACGGTTTTCCTACACCGTATTAGATATGGGAATATATTGTGTATGTGGTGTTTCTTTATATCTTTCCACCCCTTGTAGATTAAAAATTAAATAATACGTTCGGTACATATGCGGCCCATGGTGCGGCCCCACAATGTCAGTATTGGCTCTGGAGTAAAGAAATTTGACGATCACTGGTCTACATGCTTCAGCACGATTCCTGTCTTCACTTATCTTCTCTTCGCAGTCGTTAAGCAAGTTATATATTGGTACCAGTAAGATCTTCCGGCAGTCTGTCGTAAGTGCCGATTGTCTAAACTTTGTCAATAATGTTTCACAAAAAGAACATGTTCTGCCCTCCAGGGGTGCCCATTTGAGTTCACGTAGCATTTCCGTAATACTCGAGTGTTGATCGGACCCACCGGTATGAAACCTAGTGGCACGAATCTGAATTGCTTCTATATCTTCCTTTAACCCTGCATCATGAAGATCCCAAACATTTGAAGAGTATTCAATAATGAGCCCTATAAGTGCTGTAAACACAGTCTCCTTTATAAATGAACTACTCTTCCCTAGAATCGACCGTTCGCTTTTTCTACAACCGACCTTACGTGCTTCTTCCATTTCACATCGTCTTGCAACGTTACTCCCAGATATTTAATCTACGTGAGTGAGTGGAGCAGCACACCACTACAGTATAACACTTACTTTTTCCCTCAATAAGAGCAAACAGAAATGACAGCAGGTAGAAATTCTATTCAAGTCATCTTATATCCTAATACAGTAACCGAAAGACAGTAGTTTCCTTCATACTACAGCGTCATGAGCAAACATTCGCAGACTGCTGCTCACGCTATGCGTCAAGTTGTCTATGTACGTAGAGGACAAGAGCGACTTCCCTGGGGCACTCGTCACATTTTTGTTACGACCAACACTCGTCATCTAGGACGACGAACTAGGTTCTATTACACTGGTGTCCAGAATTAAATCAACAAAAGGAAATTTTGCAAGGTTGCGTTTATGTTGCCACGAAAGAGTACAAACAGATGGTAGTAAAGTAGAAACAATGCAAACAATACAGAATTCAAACAACTGCAACATGCATAACGATAGTCAAAAATGTTCTTCATTTTTCCTAACTTAACGGATTCCACACACATTCCGACAGCCGGTTAATGTGCTCAGTATGGGGTGTGACCACCTCTGGCACCAGTACAGATCTGAGAACGACGAGGCATGCTGGGTATGATGTCCTCAGTCTCATGTTGAGGCAGTAATGCCCATTCTTGCTGCAGTGCTTGGAGAGTGGTTGGTGGGTGGCTGACATGATGCATGCCGTGCATCCCAGACATGCTCTACGGGATTCAAATCGGGAGAGCGAGCGGGCCACGCCATGCGTGCAGTATCTTCCATTTCCAAGAAAACATCAACTACCCGCGCTCTATGAGGTCGAGCATTATCGTCTATCGGTACGACGTCTGGGCCCACAGCACCTCCCAACAACCGCAAATGAGGTCCCAAGATCTCGTCACGATACCTGACACCAGTTAAACCTTGCCGATTCACCTGTACAATTTCATGAAGAAGGGTTCGAGTGGGATCATCCTCGATCTCGGTCTCTTTCCACAATTTTTTGGTCCCGAAATCGTGTTCCACGTTCCCTCCAGGTGCGAATCCATCGAGAATAACTCTCCAGACTAAATCGGGACTCATCTGTGATAACAGCATTGGCCCACTGTTGGACCGTCCAGGTGGCACGTTGATGGCTCCACTCTAGACGTTCCCTTCTGTGGACACGTGTCAGAGGTACACATACAGCAGGCCTCTGACACTCTGTTGAAGCCTTCTGTACACCGTTTGTCTCGATACAACACGTCCAGTGGATGCCGCGAGCTCACATGCCGGTTGCCGTGCAGTGCTAAGGCGGTACCGTCGTGCCCTTATAGTCAAATAACCGTCGTCTCTTCTGAAGCCAAACGTGGTGGCCACTGCCGTGGTCTTCTCGATACAGTTTCGGTCTCTATAAACTCTTACCACATCGGAGAAACAACGGAACGATTCACATTAAGCCATCGGGCCAAATCAGTTTACGACTGTCCTGCTTCCTTTCTTTCTATGGCATTCCACCGCAGAGAGTCTGGTACGCATCTTCTCTGTGCCGTACTGCACCCTCTGAGACTGTGTACACAGCGATTGTGAATGTGGGGCTACCCAGCAAACACTACCGCGTTTCACAGGTGCCATGATGGCATCGTTGGCATCGTTGTCCGTTGATCGGAATGCCATCTTTCGAGCAGAACACAATGGTACGGACATCTGGTTGTCAGTTTGTATTATTATATTGGGAATCAGACACAGGACGGGAAACAGCGCTTTGATACTTTCATTTAGGACATCAGTGTATTTACAAATGCTTTGAGCCATCGACATATCTGAGAAACTGTTCCCTGTGCTGGGACTTTGGATAACAATCAGCTGTGTGTGGTTAAAGCAATCCTCAGTGTGAGTACCTTTCTTCTTCTCCTTCTCCTCCTCCTCCTCCTTCTTCTTCTTCTTCTTTTGGATAGATACTCTAATCCGATTCTCATCGGCACCGTTTTTTGCAAGCACCTTCCGTCCCCTCTCCTGTTGACATTTTCTGTCGTTTCTAACTCCCATTATTAATAAGTTTGACGAGTTATTGACAAGCTGTCGTATCTGTCCACCGTGACATTTTCTACGAACACTACAGTGTGCACTATTTTGAACCAGAAAATGACAGTTACCTAGTCACGTAGCTAAATTTCCTTTACTGTCATATCCACAGTTTGCTTTATCGAGTAATACACAATTGCGATTGAAATTCTTGATAGCTTTCTGCTGTGCATGTCTATTTATATATGCAATAAGTGGCACTAACAGCCTCACTATTGAAGAGGTATTAAGCAATAATCGTAAAACAATTACTAACGATACGTCATGCTCTGTCAACTAAGCTCAAGCTTATCTGACGAAAACTCATGTTTATGAGGTTTCTGTAAATATAACCCGATTTCTGTTTCGTTGAATATTTAATTTGTGGTGTGTTCTGAGGATTTTAATTCCACAACATCCGAGATAGACTTGTTTGTATCACCGACGTTAAGGATGTTTAGATTCTTTTCCTTAAAAATGACAACATGTTTCATCTGTGTTCTATAATATCGGGCACATAACGTAAGAGGATTTCTGTATCACATTAGAACACAAATACGCATCAAAATCACTATATTGTTACAGAGGCTGTTTTGTGGCTACTTGTGAAATCTACGAATTAGAGTGATACTAATATGGTAGACAGAGGAACATACTGATGTAATTATCAGGATACAGACATTTTTCCTACAATGTATTAATTATTAAAGAGCACGGAGAAATATTTTTAAAAAAGGAAACAAAAAGTTCTTATCGCATAAACCTCATTGTCTTAACATGACTCTTCACCTATGAATGAAGGACTAAAATTCTTAAAATTAGTAGTGGATAAAATAAATAATATTGACGATACTATGTAGTGCGTTTTATTTGTAATTTAATTTCTAACTTTCGCTTGCTTAACCTCAACAACTGTGATACGTCTTATTAGTTAACAATGTATTAAACGATTACGTTAAAACTGAAAAATAATTTAATCGTTTATTTAAATTATAGCAAACGTGGTGAGGTTGTAGAATGCAAATAATCTAGGAAGTACCCATCAATGTTACTTTTTCCATCCATACTGACAGAATAATTCAAACTGAAATAAAAGTAAACGTTTTGATGTTCAGAGGGTTAAAGTGAGGTTAATAGCTGGGTCATTATACACTAACTCAGACGGTAATATGGGACAAGGAATAGCTGCACAGTTGACCCACGACATTTATAGACGTCCAACAAACCTGTAGAGGACGACAGGAGTGTTGTTTGGAACAGATTCGACCCTATATTGAGTGAAGAAACTTTTATTTATCTAATAGAACATCCCAGACCTTATCTGTGACATGCAACTGATCAGTTCTGAAAGTTAACCCCCGAGTAATATTCATCGTAAACTAGTTTCATTGCTCAAATTTCTTATATCAGTCCAAAAAGTTCAACCGATCAGACATCAACTCCACTTATCAAAGGTGAAAATATTTGTTCCTATTCAGCTGGGAAAACTCAAGCCTCTGACGTAACTGTCAATGCAAAATCTCCATCAAAACAAGGACGGCAGTTAGATTATAGCCGTAACGTTCGTCTGTCCTGATTAGAAATGGCCTCGTCTCACACGGTGTAGATTTATTGAGTCCCGACAACTTTCACTAGGCAAACGTTGGCTAGTGTTTCGTCTGTGGTTCTGATGTACCCTGACCACAAATATACCGAGTACGAATCGCATTTCATTGGTATTATGGAACTTGCTAAAGAGAAAAAAATGTTGTTTAAATGATAATTAAATCAAGACCCTAAGCTGCCGACAGGCGTTGATATACATCAACGGGGACAGTTGAAAATGTGTGCCCCGACCGGGACTCGAACCCGGGATCTCCTGTTTTCATGGCAGACCCTCTATCCATCTTTTTTTTTCCTTTTTTTCATTTTGTTCGGTATTGTTCGTTGCGTTTGGTCTAGGCGGACGTCACAAGACATCCATTCAAGTTTATCGTTGATTCTTTTACTCAGTTTTTTATTACAGAGGGCGAGCAGCCCTCTGACCGAACGCTGAGCTACCGTGCCGGCTGATCCATCTGAGACACCGAGGGCACAGAGGATAGTGCGACCGCAGGTATTTATCCCTTGCACGCTTCCCGTGAGACCCACATTCCCAACTTAATGTCTACACACTACATTCGTAGTGTCCCTGCCCATTACACTCATTACTCGCGGCATACAATCTTACCGAGTCCCGTGAGAGTTCGGGTAATGCGCGTGCATCCAGCACAGAAGAAGAAGGTCAATGGCCAGTTAGCCTTAAATGTATGAAGATGGTATCTGTTCTTTCGGACATGTCCGAAAGAACAGATATCATCTTCATATAAATGTTGTTTACGTCCATCAGTTACCTTCCACGAGTGATGCATGACATCCGACGTGATACGGCTGTGTGTCTCGTTTCAGTTTCACCGAGCGAGCAAGATGGCGCTGCGGTTAAGGCCGTGCATTCGCATTCGGTTAGAAGGTCCAGCCAGAAAGATTTAAGTTTTCCTTAATTTCACGAAATTCATAAAGCAACTGTCGCGATGGTTCCACTGACGGGACGAGGCCGAAAACTTTCTCATCCTTGTCCAGTCCGACCTGGCGCTCCGTCTCTAATGTCCTTGTCCTCGAGAGGACGTGAAATTTTCGTTCCTTCCATTCGTTCCACTGTTGAAGCTTACAACACGGTCTGAACTTTTCTCGAGACCATCGCAAGAAATACGTGTACCGTGCAGTTAACCTTCTGAAAAGTACGCAGCAATATGTTCATCATGTATAAAGAGCGAGGCCATCGAAGACGCCGATATCGCCCACACACTAAGCCTGCAAAATACAAAGCTCGACTCGTTGAGAACACCACTTCCAGTTCAATGCAGTTGAGCAACAGACGGAAGGCATATAACAATTTGTCTTTCTCGCGAATATCTCTCCCAGTGTAAAGTCGCAAGCTACTGGTGGAAAGCGTAGGTTAATCCAGTGTATAAAAAGGCTAAGAGAACGGACCCACAAAATTACAGACCAATAACCTTAACATCGGTCTGCTGTAGAATTCTTGAACATATTCTCAGTTCGAATATAATTAATTTCCGTGAGACGAGGAAAGCTTCTGTCCAAAAATCAGTACGGTTTTAGAAAGCATCGCTCGTTTGTAACTTAATCCCTTTTCTCAGGTGATACCCTGTAAGATATGGTTGAACGGCAACAAGCAGATTTCACATTTCTATATTTCCAAAAAGCATTTCACACGGTGCCCCACTGCAGAGTGTTAACGAAGATATGACTATGCAGAAGAGGATTCCAGATTCATGAGCGGCTCCTAGACACCTTAAGTAACAGAACTCAGTACGTTCTTCTCGACAGCGAGTGTTCATCAAAGACAAGGTATCGCCAGGAGTGCCCCAAGGAAGTGTGATAGGACCGCTGTTATTAGCTATATTCATAAATGATCTCCCAGACTGTGTGAACAACAATTTGCGGATGATTGCTCGTGGCGCTGTGGTGTGCGGGAAGGTGTCGTCCTAGCGTAACTATTGGAGGATACAAGATACCTTAGGTAAATTTTCTAGTTTGTATGATGAATGGACACTAGCTCTAAATGCAGAAAAGTGTAAGTTAATGCAGACGAGTAGAAAAAACAAACCCGTAATGTTCGAATACAGCTTTGGTGGTCCGGTGCTTGACACTGTCAGGTCGATTAAATATCTAGGCGTAACGTTGCAAAGCGATATGAAATGGAACGAGCTTGTATTGTAGTAGGGAACGTGAATGGTCGACTTCGTTTTATTGGGAGAATTTTAGCAAAGTGTGGTTCACTTGTAAAGAAGACCGCATATAGGACGCTAGTGCAACCTATTCTTGAATACTGCTTCAATGTTTGGTATCTGCACCAGGTCGGGTTAAAGGAAGACACTGAAGCAGTTCAGAAGCAGGCTGCTAGATTTCTTACAGGTAGGTTTTAATATCTCGCAAGTATTATGGCGATGCTTCGGGAACTCAAATGGGAAGTCCCGGAGGAAATGCGAGGAACACTGCTGAGAAAATTTAGAGAACCAACATTTGAAGCTGACTGCGGAACGACTCAGCTGCCGCCAACATAAAAGCACGTAAGGACCACCAAGATAAGATGCGAGAAATTAGGCGTCATACAGAGGCATATTATCAGTCATCTTTCCCTCACTCTGTTTGCTACTGGAAAAGAAGGGAAATGACTATTAGTAAATATGGTTATGTGGGGTACCCTCAGCCATGCACCATATGGTGCCTTGCGGAGTATGTACGTAGATGTTGTAGATGTGGTGCAGCACAATGTGAGTGCAGTCGTTGATTATTCACTTCAAAAGAGGAAATGTGAATATTCAAACTGAAATCACGCAATAAATATCTCCCCCCCACCCCTCTCTCTCTCTGTCTCCGTATCTTTCTCTATATATCTATCTATTGCGCGCGTGTTGTCTCTGACACACATACACAAACATACACACACGCAGAGAGAGAGAGAAGGGATAAGGAAGAGCAAGAGAGAAAGAAAGGGAGAGAGAAACGTACATTGCGACGAATCTCAGAGCCGGCCGGAGTGACGCTCCGGTCTGGAACTGCGCGACCGCTACGGTCGCAGGTTCGAATCCTGCCTCGGTCATGGATTTGTTTTATGTCCTTAGGTTGGTTAGGTTTAAGTACTAAGTTCTAGAAGACTGATGACCTCCGCTGTTAAGTCCCATAGTGCTTAGAGCCATTTGAACCATTTTGAACGAATCTAAGAGTCTTTTCCTCGTCATGAAACATCAGGTTTAATGTCAGTGATTAAGGACTATAAGCTGGGACTATAACCTGTAAGTAACATTTAAGATTACCGAACTCCTGGGGACACTGAGAACATTCATCACATCTCGAGAGAGGAAGTAATCGGAACTCACGACTAATATAGCCTGTAGATTAGTAGTTGTGCTGATAAGGGTAAAGAAACAGCTTGGACTGCCCTGACACAGCTGTAACGTCTCCACTGCTGGCGAAAACGAATTACCGCAGGATAATTCACATCGTCAACAGGCTCCGAAATTTTGTTTTGACTCCTCTAGCGGTGTGATATGGTACTGTGACACGATTTTATTATGTACCAGGATTGCAGACATGTACCTGAAAACAAACGGTAAATTAAATGATAATTAAATGGACACCCTAGCTGCAAGCAGGCGTTGATACACTTCATTGGGGACATGTTGAAAATGTGTGCCCCGACCGGGACTCGAACCCGGGATCTCCTGCTTACCCGGTCGGGGCACACATTTTCAACATGTCCCCAATGAAGTGTATCAACGCCTGCTTGCAGCTAGGGTGTCCATTTAATTATCATTTCATTTCTAGCAAAGCTGCATGGTCATCGACGGTAACTGTTCTTTCGGGAACAGATACTACCGTCATACATAGTTAAAAAAACGGTAAATTAATTACGTAACTTTATTTTTACGAGGCGACAATTAAAACTTTGACTATCCCTCGCATCACTGGGCGTATGTTGTCAGAACTCCGTCACTAAACAGTCGCCTACTAAACAACACAGTTGCAACGGACGTGCTTGAGGGTGATAAGTGTGTGACGCCACACAACACCAGAACGTGACCGCAACATTCAACGGCTGCACAGTCAGCAGCAGCTGGCGCAAGGTGACGCTGGTGCGCCAGACGCCGCAGGTGAAGACGGGATCACCACATCCGCCGCTTTACGGCCAGTGGCGCAACGAGCACACAAATCTTGCGCTATGCCCTGCTTCTGTAGCTCTCTGCTGTTGCCGTCTCGTCAGTTCCCTGCGAGCGTCTGGGTTACATACACCACGTCACACACGCGGCTTACACCGATGAGCCAAAACATTATGACCACCTGTTTAATAGCGTGTTGTTCCATTTTTCAAACGCAATAAAACAGAGATGCTGTTTGGCACGGATGCTACAAGTATTTGGTAGGATTACAGAAGTATGTGGCACCAGACGTCTGAGTATACACTCCTGGAAATGGAAAAAAGAACACATTGACACCGGTGTGTCAGACCCACCATACTTGCTCCGGACACTGCGAGAGGGCTGTACAAGCAATGATCACACGCACGGCACAGCGGACACACCAGGAACCGCGGTGTTGGCCGTCGAATGGCGCTAGCTGCGCAGCATTTGTGCACCGCCGCCGTCAGTGTCAGCCAGTTTGCCGTGGCATACGGAGCTCCATCGCAGTCTTCAACACTGGTAGCATGCCGCGACAGCGTGGACGTGAACCGTATGTGCAGTTGACGGACTTTGAGCGAGGGCGTATAGTGGGCATGCGGGAGGCCGGGTGGACGTACCGCCGAATTGCTCAACACGTGGGGCGTGAGGTCTCCACAGTACATCGATGTTGTCGCCAGTGGTCGGCGGAAGGTGCACGTGTCCGTCGACCTGGGACCGGACCGCAGCGACGCACGGATGCACGCCAAGACCGTAGGATCCTACGCAGTGCCGTAGGGGACCGCACCGCCACTTCCCAGCCAATTAGGGACACTGTTGCTCCTGGGGTATCGGCGAGGAGCATTCGCAACCGTCTCCATGAAGCTGGGCTACGGTCCCGCACACCGTTAGGCCGTCTTCCGCTCACGCCCCAACATCGTGCAGCCCGCCTCCAGTGGTGTCGCGACAGGCGTGAATGGAGGGACGAATGGAGACGTGTCGTCTTCAGCGATGAGAGTCGCTTCTGCCTTGGTGCCAATGATGGTCGTATGCGTGTTTGGCGCCGTGCAGGTGAGCGCCACAATCAGGACTGCATACGACCGAGGCACACAGGGCCAACACCCGGCATCATGGTGTGGGGAGCGATCTCCTACACTGGCCGTACACCACTGGTGATCGTCGAGGGGACACTGAATAGTGCACGGTACATCCAAACCGTCATCGAACCCATCGTTCTACCATTCCTAGACCGGCAAGGGAACTTGCTGTTCCAACAGGACAATGCACGTCCGCATGTATCCCGTGCCACCCAACGTGCTCTAGAAGGTGTAAGTCAACTACCCTGGCCAGCAAGATCTCCGGATCTGTCCCCCATTGAGCATGTTTGGGACTGGATGAAGCGTCGTCTCACGCGGTCTGCACGTCCAGCACGAACGCTGGTCCAACTGAGGCGCCAGGTGGAAATGGCATGGCAAGCCGTTCCACAGGACTACATCCAGCATCTCTACGATCGTCTCCATGGGAGAATAGCAGCCTGCATTGCTGCGAAAGGTAGATATACACTGTACTAGTGCCGACATTGTGCATGCTCTGTTGCCTGTGTCTATGTGCCTGTGGTTCTGTCAGTGTGATCATGTGATGTATCTGACCCCAGGAATGTGTCAATAAAGTTTCCCCTTCCTGGGACAATGAATTCACGGTGTTCTTATTTCAATTTCCAGGAGTGTAGTTCGAGCGATTCCCGCAAATTACGGGATGGTGGTTTACGGGTAAGCGGCTGGCGCCCGACATGTGTTCCAGTGGATACAGATCAGGTACATTTGCTGGCCAAGACATCAATGTGAGTTCCCTATAAAGCCCCTCAAAGCACTGTAGCACGATTCTGACCTTGCAACGCAGACAGTTACCCTGCTGGCAGATGTCACTGCCGTAGGAGAGACTTCGAGCTCGAAAGGATCAGGTGGTCCGCAATAATCTTCATGTAGTCCACTGGTGTTATGATGCCTTCGATTACCACCACAGATCCAGTGGAACACCAACTCAATGTACCCCGTAGCATTATTCTGCCTTCACCGGCCTGCATCTGTGGCACGGTGCGTGTTTCGTGCAACCATTCGCCTGGATGACTGCTTCTAAGGACCCATGCATAATAAAACTCGTCCTCTGCAAGCAGTCTTTGCAATCACATTGCAGTCTTTTCAAAATGTCCACCAAACGAACAATGGAATTTTCCATTACATCCTGTGGTGTCTCAACGGAAACGGATTCCGATGCCACACAGATCGCCGATTCAGACTCGTCCAGCATGGTGGAATGGTTCTGGAGGACAGTGTCCCAAAAAAGCGGACACAAGAATTCAGATCGGGTGAATATGGAGGCCAACGCATTCGTCCCCAAGTAAATCTGAAATAATATAACGCATTGACTCTATTCCCGAAGTATTCGTCAAGAAAGTGAAACTCGTATTCAGTGCGACGTGGTCTGGTCCCATCTTGGGTGAAACACTTGGTACCTGGTCCATCATCCTACGCTAGCTGTGTGACGGCAAACTGTTCCAAAATTGCAAGGTAACGTTCACTAGTGTTCGTTTCTCGCATGAGAAAAAGGCCAATAATGTCACTGCTGTATACTGCAGACCAAATAGTAACTTTGTAAGAATACAGTGGTTTCCCTTCACAAAAATGGGGATTTTCGGAACCCCAAAATGGCTAGTTTTGTTTACTCATGACTTCATTCAGGTGGTCGTGTGCTTGATCTATGAAACAGATTCAGTCAACATCAAATCCTTCATTATGACCTGGTGCAACTCTTTGGATGGATTTGCTTGGATTTTGCTGAATGATTCCAGAAACCGTGGCGACATTTTCAGGAGTGACTACAGTTTGCCTGGGGTCAACATTCCCCGCTAGATCATCACCCACGCCGCCTGTCTGTTGGAATTTTGGGAAGAGCTTGCGAATGGTTTTCGCATCGGGCCTTTTTGGAACATTTAATCGTGTTTGAAAACTGCGCCTTGTTGCCGTAAGACTGTATTCAATCCTGTGATATCCCTGTACGAAAAAAACACGTTGTTCTATGCCAAACGTGATTTCAACCTTTTCCTTAGGAGCGCTACTAAGCTCCTTTCATGTTCCAACAATGGAACTGATCGCTCTGAGCTGTGGCGCACTACTTATATGCACCATGTGTTGCGATTACAGCGCCATCTGTTACCAGCTTTTTGTTATTTGTTGCACTCGACTATCGATCTTAGTTTTCCAGACATTTAATTTTGAAATCAGGGCCTCCTTCGTTGGACACCTTGTATTATTGATACCACGCAAGTCCTGCAGCATGTTTATGCTCGACTGAAACGTCGTCTGATTCTTGAAATATATAGTGGTTGTACGAAGATTTCTCTTTATAACAAACTAACGAGATTTTTAAATTCAGCGATGAGTATACCTCCTGAGAATATTTTGGAACCAGTTTCCTCCTGCGACACGTTGACATTTCGTCTCGCAGTACTTGCTTTCGCAGAAAGTAATATAAATGTTTGCGGGTTTTTTGTTGTTTACCTTAATTAATGTTCTCTTTACAATTTTTAGTGATGGATGATGAATGCGAAAGCAGCACTCTTGACTTTACTGTGCCACGATAACATCTTACTTTAACAGGTGGCGATGCGCATTCTAAAGCTTATATGCCGCTAATTTTGCACTTGAGTTGCTTGGCAGCATCATACTTCAAGTTGCCTTGATGCGTTCACCGATAGAAAGTGGGAACGATGAGTGCTTTCTGAATAAAACTATATGTGAGTTACGATTAATCCCATTATATCTTTACGATCATTCACTATTGCCTTATGACATCATATTCTTAAGCTACAGTGACTCATCATTGATGAAGAAAGTGTTTGTTGCAGAGAATCATGTTGTAAGGGTAATATGTGGAGTGTAGAACTTCCTGTAGACAGCTTTTCTAAGAAATGAACAGTTTGAAAACAGACTCACAATATTTTAACTCCACTCTGGAATTTGTAGTAACAATTAGATAAAAACTGTACAGTCCACAAATACAACACTAGAAGGAGAAATGAGCTCCAACAAAATTTCAGGAGAAGCTGTTTCAGTGTTCACTTTAAAAGTAATAGAAAAATCATTAAAATCAAATTCAAACTAATTTAAGTCACCAAATCCACTTCAAAGTTTTTTTTTAGAACCTATAGCACAGTAACAAATCCAGCGAAGTGCTCGTTCAGTCTTTCCTTTCCTAAATTTTTCCACTTATAATTAGTATAACTTTTTCGAAAGCGCAAACACGGATTTTCTGAAAATTGCTTTGGGTGAAAGAGAAATTTGCAGAGCAGACATGAACTAATTATTGAAGCAATTCACACAGTTTTGGTTTAAAATAATGACTGTTGTGTGTGAATTAGAAATGTAACCCGCTGAGAGTCGTTAGTCTCTTTTGCTGGCTTCCATCATTTCATTTCCATGAACAGCGTTATGTATTTATGCATGCTGAAAAGATGTCAGAAAACAATACCGTTACTCAACAACCGTACTTCACAAAAATAAGGCACATCATAATATTGACAGTCATGTTCTTCCAGGAAAGATATAAACTGTCGATGACCCAAACCATTCGATCTTAGTGTATTATTTGTGATTTACAACAACATCTTTAATGCCGTTTAGTTGGCACATTATTCAACAAATTATTGTGGTGTATGAGGCAGTGTTTCCAGCTTTAGAGCAACTTCTTTCAGGTTTTTTCTCACCAAAACAACGATGCCTGGCTTGTGACCAATCTTCGCAGACGCTACATCTGAGACGATAGATGGATGTTTTCTTCTTTTTTTCTTTCTCAGAACGTTCACGCTTGTCGATTACGATTTCTAAACATGAGAATATGTCGTCGTCTATAGTTGTATCAGGCATTGGGAACAAATGCAATGTCAATAACTCTCTGAAACACGACTGGCTGAGAGAGACCAGTTACGCCACTACTTTCGTCCAAAGCCAACGACATTTAAAACTTTATTCCTGCCTTTCAGCTACTCTCCCACGCCATTCGGCATTTAATTTATACGTCCGCAAACAATTCTCATCGATAGTGGAAGTGTTTCGAAAAGAGAAATTTCCGATGGACATAAAACTGTTGCGGCAGTGACAGAGTTGTTTCACATAATTCTTCATCGCTGAAATGGCGAGCTACTTTCGCTCTCTGAGTGGTGTGTGATAGGTCAGTTTCGTGGAAGAACCGTTACGCACAGCATGATTTTCTTCCTGTAACTACGTCGCAAGGATGTAGTATGTAGGGCAAAACCGCATATCGATGATGCGTTATCAATTATACTAATAATTTCAAACGAATATTTACTTCTTTCTCTCTATTCTGCAGTATCCAGAGAAGATTGGCTTTCCTTTCGTCAGTATTAAAACTGAAGGCTAATTTCTCGTGAAGTAGTTGGAAACGATTTTTCACATTATACTTGTTCAAGTCTATATTTTTATATGACAAAACAAACACCGAAGGTCGCTTTGATTTTCAATAAGAAAAAAGTGATTTTCTTCCCACTGTGGGCTGAAGGATTAATTAGATTTGCGTTTTGAAGATCTAAACTCATTCAAAGACATTAGCTTCTCACTAGATAGGTTTTATTACCACGGACGAAATCTTAACGTAGGAGTGCGGTGGCGTAGGAAGTAATTCTGGCTGCCAATATGTGTGCGTGTAAGGGGTGGGGGGATGGGGAGGGGGGCGCGCGCACGGAGGGGTGGGGGAACGGAGCAGGATGGCGCGGTGTGTGTGTGTGTGGGGGGGGGGGGGCAGGAGTCCACGCTGTCAGGGTGTGTGTGTGTGGGTGTGTGTGAGAGAGAGAGAGAGAGAGAGAATATCGCATTTGAGCAGCCCGTCGACAGAATTAGTTTGCGCCAGCAGATAGGCAATCCAATGAACAGACATCCAAAGCGGGCTGCTGCCGTCACGCCTGCCCTGGCAACAGCGACTTTAATGGATTTCACACGCCTGCTGTTCCACCCATATTGAAGTTTGCCCCTTCACAAACAATTGCTATATCGAGCACCAGTAATGTGAGTTCAAAACTTGGAGAAATATCTAACCACTGGTACGCGGCTGTTTCATGTACGTTTCGCAGTTTTCGCCAAATCGTCATCTGAGGCCTCAGAGGTACTTACGAATAACCTCGAGTTTGTTCGCATATTCGTATAATTTCTCACGACAGTGATAAAATATTATAAAATGCATAATTTTGAGAAAGTGTGACTATTTCAGGATAACTATGTGCATACTGCCAGTCTCATAACAGAGTACTATTATTCTCCACGCGCGTTATGATATTTTGGTCAATATACTAGAGTGATAAGACCGCCTGGATAGCTGTGTGTGTTAGGCAAGTGCGCCGGCCCAGAATGAATCCGCCCGACGGATTAACGTCAAGAGTCGGTATGACGGCCGGCCTGGATTTGGGTTTTTAGGCAGTTTCCCATATCCCACTAGGTGAATACGTGGCTGGTGCCCACGTCAAGCTACAGCTACAAGTTTTGCGAACATTTAGAAAAAAAAAGTCGCTCACTTTCACATGAGTAATGCTGGACACAGATCGTTGTAGTAAATATATTCCGCTCCAAAGGGTGGGGGAAGGGCGAGGAGGAAAGGCTCCCGGCCAACCCTTAAATTAAGCATGCCAAATCCGTTAATAACCATGTTGACCGGTTATGTCTAGGAATGCTACATTCTCGGCTCACTAGACAAACAGTCAAACAACTCGTATTAATGAGTTTTATTTCAACAACACAAATACAGATACTTAACTTTGATCTGAGTATTCTTGTAGTCCTTTATACACGATCATCCACAAGTGCACTTACACAGATGTGTCACAAGCAAAGGGCGATATATGGAAAATAATCAGCCTTCTTCCGAATAGACAAACACAAGTACACCTCTGGTCCTAGCGACCGCTTCTAACAAAAGTCTATCAACTGAACTGCAATGAGTGCTGATGTTCTACGTAGAGGCTGCTAATGAAGAGGTTCCGATGTGTCGGCTAATGAAGTGGCTAATGTTGAAGCTGCTATCGAAGTGGGCCACCACCAGTCGGGCGTGACACTTATGTCGGGGCCGCTCCTGTCGCATTGTCGTCCTGGAGGGAGGTCACTCAGCATAGGGTTGGCTGACCTCTTCTCACAGTCTCCTCTTCTCTGTCGTTCCCGACTGGCACGCCAGTGCTGTCTTTACGCTGTAACATTCCTCCCCCCCCCCCCAAAGCGACGGACCGTCATCGTGTATGGAGCACGACAATGGGGGGGGAAGGCAGGAGCGTGGATGCTCCGATGGACTGGAAGCTGTGGCTGCAGGAGATGTCAGACTTCGGTCGTACCCCGCCATCCGGCCTTCGCTCTGGTGGAAACATCCTCTGGAAAACGCGCAGAAGGATCTGTGTCCACCTCGTAAGGCCCATATCGAGATGGAGAAGGCGTCAGCTGCTGCGGCATGGGCGGGTCCAGCTCCATTAGTACAGTGGGAGGAGGCGGAGGAGACGAAGGCTCCATCTCCGTGGAGCCATCCCACGGTGTCGCGATGCGCCCTCTGACAGCTGCTCTGGCCTCACTGTTCTCGGGACTCGTTAATCTGGGGAACAGATACAGAAGGATCAAAGCTCCACATGACAGTGGCGAATTTGATTGTGATGTCGGCGCTGCAATCCGTCTGGGCACGAAATGTCCTCACAATCGCGTGATTGTAGCACAGTGAAAGTCACAGTTCATGGATGTGAGCGATACAGGGCAGTAAAAGTATATGTCTTGTCCATTATAAGCCATCAGGAGTGTGACAGTTTTAGACAGGCGTGGGGAGCCTAACAGTTCATATGAGTTACGATTCAGCAATGTAACAGAGGCTCCCGTGGATCTGACTGTTGCAAAATCCGTTCTCTAAGTTTGACATCAGTTACATTGTACACGATTGCATCACGCAACATAACATCTGAATATAAATCACTACAAGGACATCTGAATTTGCATGTCCTCATCATACCCTGCAAATCTATTACCCACTCGCGATAAGTTTGTTCTGACCTTTTCTTGCAACGAAGGAACTGGTACCTAGCAGCCACCACATTCGCGTGTTGATCATAGAAGATAATTAGAGAACCTACAGCCTGATCATCAGAAAGTCCACTTGGAGTGGCGTTAGGGGAAAATTTCTGAATGAGGCGAAAGACTGCACTTCCTACCATTGACAAAAAGTAATGTAGTTTCACAGTACCTTATACTTTGTGAGCAATGATGTGGGCTTCATACCGTTGCAACCACTCGAGCCATTCCTTTTCCTTAACCGAGCGAGGTGGCGCAGTGGTTAGCACACTGGACCCGCATTCGGGAGGACAGCGGTTCAATCCCGTCTCCGGCCATCCTGATTTAGGTTTTCCGTGATTTCCCTAAATCGTTTCAGGCAAATGTCGGGATGGTTCCTTTGAAAGGGCACGGCCGATTTCCTTCCGTAACCCGAGATTGCGCTCCGTCTCTAATGACCTCGTTGTCGACGGGACGTTAAACACTAATCTCCTCCTCCATTCCTTTTCTTTTTCGTTAAACTGGCGAAAAGGTGGCATGGCACTTGAAGCTACAGTTGTTGCATGTTAGTCAGACGGTGGCGCTGGATTTCTTGATCGATTGGCCAGTAACTGCTGTACCGTGTTTAAAAGCATTGCAATCAGCTGCATCTGAAACTGAAACATGTGTGTTAGCTGTGTTGCATCTACCGCTTGCATCTGAGGTGCCTGAGCAGGTTTTGGGAGAGGTAGGTTGCTCATTTTTGAATAGGCAAACGCAAGAAACAGACAATGCAAGCCAATAAAAATAAGCACACAGGCAAAGAAAATTTCTGCAACGCCCACCTGAAAACACTGAATAGAAAGAACACTATAAGAGACACTGTCAAAACATATAAACACACCCCTGCGAGGAAAAAAACAAGGTAGAATTAAGGCGCCAGCAAAATACAGAAGCCCATGACAAAACAAAAGAGACAATCTGTGTCAGCCGGTGGCTCTGGGTTTGAAGCGTTAACAGGTTGTCCCCATGTTATTGCGCCTATATCGTTGTCACCATGTTATTTTTACATCTCGTCACCATGTTGCTGTGTCTAGGAACCCTGCAGTCTCGGTTCACTAGACAAACAGTCAAACAACTCGTATTAATGAGTTTTATTATAATAAGACAAGTACAAATACTTAACTTTGATCTGAGAAATCTTGTAGTCCTTTATACACGATCATCCACAAGTGCAATTACACAGATGTGTCACAAGCAAACAGACAAATACAAGTAACACCTCTGGTCCTAGGGACCGCGTCTGTCAACTGAACTGCAGTGCCTGCTGATGTCTAACCGTGCAACATAGAGATTGCTAATGAAGAGGCTACGATGCGTCGGCTAACGAAGTGGCTAACGTTGAAGCCGCTATCGAAGCGGGCAGCCACCAGCCGGGCGCGGCGCTACCTAGGGGCCGTTTCTGTCGTGTTGTCGTCCTGGAGGGAGGTTGGTCAGACCTCTTCTCAAAGCCTTCTCTTCTCTGTCTTTTCCGACTGGCGTGCCAGTGCTGACCTTACTTCATAACAGACCCTGCTCCAATGCACGACAAAACGTACAACAAAAAAAAAGAAGATACTAGAGTGGAAGGACGAATAGATTTCTTGCAGAATCTTGAGCTTCATCAGTATCTTGTATCGTTTGCTAGCAGCCTTCTGTCTGACATACTCACATATTGCACGATTGGGCGATGAGAGATCAGGACACTGAAGTGACAACTCAGAAGATATCCTCATAGCAACAGCGTTTCAGCTTAGTGAACCGTTCTGCTGGAACAAAAACTGAACGATGTGTCCTCGACATTGGGGTTGCAGAATAATCTATTCACCTAAAAAGGCAGTTTTTGGCTTGTGATGCACATCACCGGCCAAGAAATAATGTAACATATCGTTTTGGGGGATACCTCTTTGATCGTTTTTGTGACTCTTGTGTACGCCAGGGAAGGAGGACTTCTCCACCGTGGCAATGAGGGTCCGCTCTTTCCCTAATCCTCCAATGGGTTGTGGAGCAGACCTAAAAGGCTGGCATAAGAATGAGCAGGCAATAAGATGGTAGGGGAGCGATTATAGCGACGGGGAATGGCCAACGAAACTCACTGCATGCAGCTACTGAGTCTGCTTGGCCGAAACGCATGAATCTATACACAGTATAAAAATGGACGTACGTCTGTATCTATATAATTATGTACATATGTTCCACATCTCCTTCTAAACCACTAGACCGATTTCAGCCACACTTGGTACACGCTTACTGTCTGGAAAGAATCGCAGTGGTGGTAAGAAACACTTACCTGTCAATGGGGTGGGGGTGAAAATGGAGTGTAGCCCACGAGTGCGAATACTCAGACATTGTGTAAGTAGGTTGTTTAGGGTTTTATGTTGGTAACGCCACGTAGTGCTCTGTATGAAAATCGCTGACTGCGCTGTGTGCAGTCTGTGGCTCGTTGGACTCATTGTTGGAATATTCGCTTGTGTAGTGTTGGAAAGTTGGATGTGAACAGCACGTAGCGTTGGGCAGTTGGAGGTGAGCCGCAAGCAGTGGGGAGAGAGATGCCAGAGTTTTGAGCGGACGATCTGGACGTGTGTCTGTCAGAAAAAGGAAATTTGTTTGATTGGATGTCACAATGACTTTTGAACGCTATTAAGGTAAATATATTGTTTGTTCTCTATCAAAATCTTTCATTTGCTAACTATGCCTACCAGTAGTTAGTGCCTTCAGTAGTTAAAATATTTTATTTAGCTGGCAGTATTAGCGCTCACTGTATTGCAGTAGTTCGAGTAACGATTTTTGTGGGGTAAGTGATTCATGAAAGGTATAGGTCATTGTTAGTCAGAGCCATTCTTTTCTAGGGATTATTGAAAGTCAGATTGCGTCGCACTAAAAATATTGTGTGTCAGTTTAGTGATGATCAGAATAAGTAAAGAGAGAAATATTTGCTCAGCTGTTTGAAAATCAAATAACGTAAGAGTTGTTCCAGCACTGTCATTCTTAATTTTTCAAAGGGGACGTTTCATATGTCGACCCTTAGCAGAGGATACCTCACTGGAATTTTCAGATTTTTTCTTGTAGTTTGAGTAATTAGTGTAGTTATTGTTTATTGCTAGCGCGTAATTGTGGTGAGAATTTCTTTTGTAGTTGTAGTTTTTCATTGTTGTACTGTAAAACAGTTGTGGCATGCATGTAGATTTGCACCAAAAAATTCGCAGCCGCGCTTGCAATTAATTAGATATTACACTCCTGGAAATTGAAATAAGAACACCGTGAATTCATTGTCCCAGGAAGGGGAAACTTTATTGACACATTCCTGGGGTCAGATACATCACATGATCACACTGACAGAACCACAGGCACATAGACACAGGCAACAGAGCATGCACAATGTCGGCACTAGTACAGTGTATATCCACCTTTCGCAGCAATGCAGGCTGCTATTCTCCCATGGAGACGATCGTAGAGATGCTGGATGTAGTCCTGTGGAACGGCTTGCCATGCCATTTCCACCTGGCGCCTCAGTTGGACCAGCGTTCGTGCTGGACGTGCAGACCGCGTGAGACGACGCTTCATCCAGTCCCAAACATGCTCAATGGGGGACAGATCCGGAGATCTTGCTGGCCAGGGTAGTTGACTTACACCTTCTAGAGCACGTTGGGTGGCACGGGATACATGCGGACGTGCATTGTCCTGTTGGAACAGCAAGTTCCCTTGCCGGTCTAGGAATGGTAGAACGATGGGTTCGATGACGGTTTGGATGTACCGTGCACTATTCAGTGTCCCCTCGACGATCACCAGTGGTGTACGGCCAGTGTAGGAGATCGCTCCCCACACCATGATGCCGGGTGTTGGCCCTGTGTGCCTCGGTCGTATGCAGTCCTGATTGTGGCGCTCACCTGCACGGCGCCAAACACGCATACGACCATCATTGGCACCAAGGCAGAAGCGACTCTCATCGCTGAAGACGACACGTCTCCATTCGTCCCTCCATTCACGCCTGTCGCGACACCACTGGAGGCGGGCTGCACGATGTTGGGGCGTGAGCGGAAGACGGCCTAACGGTGTGCGGGACCGTAGCCCAGCTTCATGGAGACGGTTGCGAATGGTCCTCGCCGATACCCCAGGAGCAACAGTGTCCCTAATTTGCTGGGAAGTGGCGGTGCGGTCCCCTACGGCACTGCGTAGGATCCTACGGTCTTGGCGTGCATCCGTGCGTCGCTGCGGTCCGGTCCCAGGTCGACGGGCACGTGCACCTTCCGCCGACCACTGGCGACAACATCGATGTACTGTGGAGACCTCACGCCCCACGTGTTGAGCAATTCGGCGGTACGTCCACCCGGCCTCCCGCATGCCCACTATACGCCCTCGCTCAAAGTCCGTCAACTGCACATACGGTTCACGTCCACGCTGTCGCGGCATGCTACCAGTGTTAAAGACTGCGATGGAGCTCCGTATGCCACGGCAAACTGGCTGACACTGACGGCGGCGGTGCACAAATGCTGCGCAGCTAGCGCCATTCGACGGCCAACACCGCGGTTCCTGGTGTGTCCGCTGTGCCGTGCGTGTGATCATTGCTTGTACAGCCCTCTCGCAGTGTCCGGAGCAAGTATGGTGGGTCTGACACACCGGTGTCAATGTGTTCTTTTTTCCATTTCCAGGAGTGTATTTTCAGTGCTACGTTAATGTGTTTTCTTATTTTTGCTCTTCGAATGGTGCTTTTCTTGTTATCGTGTGAAATACGTGATAATCATGGCGTGTGAAAAACATAACACTAGGCCCCAAAGTAAATTGAGAAACGATAGTGACGACGAGCGTAGCTTATCAGCACCACCGTGTAATGAATTAACAGACATTCAGAGTATTAATTTGGTAACTGTGCATTGGGAAATGGACCAGGTGGCAAATAATGGTGTAGACAGTGAAACAATTAGTGAACAGAGAAGCAGTGTCGATGATCGGTCGGCAACAGCTCGCCTCAGGAATCCGAAATGACAGGACAAAATTTTGCAAATACTGTAGATTCAGGTTTTGCGTCCTCACCTTTTTTTCAATTAAGTCAAGACACATTTTCTGCTTTTCAAAATACGAAAGCTGCCGGTGAAAATGCACTGCGGATAGGCACAAAGGAACAAGTTCCAGACACGAATACCTTGTTATTGCAAATAATGCAACGGCTTCAAAAGTTAGACGCAGTGGAACAAAATCAAAAACAATCACAGCAACAAATGAAACAAAATCAGAAATAAATTAAAGAAACACTTCAACAAACACGTGAAGATTTAACTACTGAGTTACACAACATCCAATCGAAATGTCAAAAGTCTATAATGACGTAAAACACAAACTTGTGAGCATTTTCGACCTATTTTTTCGCGGCGTGAAAGTGCATTACAGAATCACGAAGCAGCTATAAAAGAACTGCAAACCATTGTTCATGAAAATCACGACACCTTGCGGGCTAAAATTGACTCAGTTGCATCTACCGATTCGGTTACGCAACTTGAAAAAACTCAGGAAAACTTAAAGGACACAGTAGATACTCTGAAACTTGGTTCAGAAAGACACACGGAGGAAATCTGTTCATTATCAGAGAAGGTACTCAAACTTTCGGATCAGCTAAATAATTTATCTATGAAGGTAGATGACAATCTGAATGACACAAGACCGGTAGCCTTTACTGACACAGAAGAGTACGAACAAATTAGGAAATTCAAACAAAATCAGAATCAAATTAATGTTGTTGTTGTTGTGGTCTTCAGTCCTGAGACTGGTTTGATGCAGCTCTCCATGCTACTCTATCCTGTGCAAGCTTCTTCATCTCCCAGTACCTACTGCAACCTACATCCTTCTGAATCTGCTTAGTGTATTGATCTCTTGGCCTCCCTCTACGATTTTTACCCTCCACGCTGCCCTCCAATGCTAAATTTGTGATCCCTTGATGCCTCAAAACATGTCCTACCAACCGATCCCTTCTTCTAGTCAAGTTGTGCCACAAACTTCTCTTCTCCCCAATCCTATTCAATACCTCCTCATTAGTTACGTGATCTACCCACCTTATCTTCAGCATTCTTCTGTACCACCACATTTCGAAAGCTTCTATTCTCTTCTTGTCCAAACTGGTTATCGTCCATGTTTCACTTCCATACATGGCTACACTCCATACAAATACTTTCAGAAACGACTTCCTGACACTTAAATCTATACTCGATGTTAACAAATTTCTCTTCTTCAGAAACGCTTTCCTTGCCATTGCCAGTCTACATTTTATATCCTCTCTACTTCGACCATCATCAGTTATTTTACTCCCTAAATAGCAAAACTCCTTTACCACTTTAAGTGTCTCATTTCCTAATCTAATCCCCTCAGCATCACCCGATTTAATTTGACTACATTCCATTATCCTCGTTTTGCTTTTGTTGATGTTCATCTTATATCCTCCTTTCAAGACACTGTCCATTCCGTTCAACTGCTCTTCCAAGTCCTTTGCTGTCTCTGACAGAATTACAATGTCATTGGCGAACCTCAAAGTTTTTACTTCTTCTCCATGAATTTTAATACCTACTCCGAATTTTTCTTTTGTTTCCTTTACTGCTTGCTCAATATACAGATTGAATAACATCGGGGAGAGGCTACAACCCTGTCTCACTCCTTTCCCAACCACTGCTTCCCTTTCATGCCCCTCGACTCTTATAACTGCCATCTGGTTTCTGTACAAATTGTAAATAGCCTTTCGCTCCCTGTATTTTACCCCTGCCACCTTCAGAATTTGAAAGAGAGTATTCCAGTTAACGTTGTCTAAAGCTTTGTCTAAGTCTACAAATGCTAGAAACGTAGGTTTGCCTTTCCTTAATCTTTCTTCTAAGATAAGTCGTAAGGTTAGTATTGCCTCACGTGTTCCAACATTTCTACGGAATCCAAACTGATCTTCCCCGAGGTCCGCTTCTACTTATTAAACTGATAGTTCGGTAATTTTCACATCTGTCAACACCTGCTTTCTTTGGGATTGGAATTATTATATTCTTCTTGAAGTCTGAGGGTATTTCGCCTGTCTCATACATCTTGCTCACCATATGGTAGAGTTTTGTCATGACTGGCTCTCCCAAGGCCATCAGTAGTTCTAATGGAATGTTGTCTACTCCCGGGGCCTTGTTTCGACTCAGGTCTTTCAGTGCTCTGTCAAACTCTTCACGCAGTATCTTATCTCCCATTTCATCTTCATCTACATCCTCTTCCATTTCCATAATACTGTCCTCAAGTACATCGCCCTTGTATAAACCCTCTATATACTCCTTCCACCTTTCTGCCTTCCCTTCTTTGCTTGGAACTGTGTTGCCATCTGAGCTCTTGATATTCATACAAGTGGTTCTCTTCTCTCCAAATCAAATTAATACGCAACACAAAAGAGAAATCCGGGAAGTACAAGACCAGTTGGCACAAGGAATACAAGAATTACATATTTCAGAGGACACTCGCGCTTCAATGCGGGAAGAGGGACTTAGACATACGGAAAAGCCACAAAATAATAACACAGGGCATTTCGGAAATTATGAAAGAAATTGGCAAGGTGCACCGAATTTTGAGATGGAACCGCCGACACGACGTAACAACGACCGATATGCGACTCGCCGTCATGATGACTTTGACTATAAGCTGTTCATTACTACACGAAAATTCAAAACATTTAAGAATTCCGGCAACGACATTCATCCACAAGCATGGCTTCATCAATTCTCTCATTGTTTCCCTCCCAACTGGTCATTAGGGCACAGATTAAAATTTATGTGTGGCTACTTAGAGAATGAACCAGCTGTAAGAATGCGATCTGTCATTCGCGATTGTCACAGTGAAGTAGAATTTTATAATGCCTTCCTCTCAGCATATTGGTCTCAAGCCACTCAAGATCGCGTAAAACATAGCATCATAATGATGAAACAATTCGAGCCATCTGAATTTCCTGGTCTTGTCAAATATTTTGAAGACATTTTGCACAAGGATCAGTATCTGTCAAAACCATACAGCCCCTCAGAACTTATTCGCATTTGCTTGATTAAGTTGCCGGAACATTTAAGACATATTATTTTGGCAGGACGTTGCAAAGACGATATCGAAGCATTTCAGGGACTTTTACAAGAATTGGAAATTAACACTGATGATCGCGGGATGCGAAACCAGGAAAACAACAATTACAGGTCACATCCGTCACAATTCCATGACGACAGTAATAATAACTGGACACGACAGCGGTGGCCGTGCGGTTCTAGGCGCTTCAGTCCGGAACCGCGTGACTGCTACGGTCGCAGGTTCGAATCCTGCCTCGGGCATGGATGTGTGTGATGTGCTTAGGTTAGTTAGGTTTACGTTGTTCTAAGTTCTAGGGGACTTATGACCTCAGATGTTAAGCCCCACAGTGCTCAGAGCCATTTGATTTGGACACGACAAGGCTATTCTTACAACGCAAATCGTGACCAAAACAGACATCACCCGTATGACAACCGTTGGCAGAGTAATAATAATTACAGAGAAAGATCGCATTTCCGTAGTAATGAATATGACAGAGACCACCATAGAAACAGACAATATGGGAACCAAAACGATTATTATCAAAGGAGACAGAATAACTTCAGACGCAACGGTCCACCTCGCAGTTACGATTCCGGGAGAAATTCTCCACCACGTGACCGACAAGAAAGAAGCTATGGAAACTACCGACAAGACGACAGGCGATATAATCTTAACAATAGACCAGAATTTAACCAAAATTGGCGTGATTCAAACAGAGCAGGGCCCTCTCGACAAATTGAAATTGTAGAGGTTAGATCTCCAATCCCAATAACGACGCTCGACAAGCACTGTCATTCTTAATTTTTCAAAGGGGACGTTTCAGTTGTTCATCTAGTTCAAAAATGGTTCAAAAGGCTCTAAGAACTATGGGACTAAACATCTGAGGTCATCAGTCCCCTAAACTTACAACTACTTAAACCTAACTAACCTAAGGACATCACACACATCCATGCCCGAGGCAGGATTCGAACCTGCGACCGTAGCAGTCACGCGGTTCCGGACTGAAGCGCCCAGATCCGCTCGACCAGTTCATGTAGTATTTGCGAATAACAGCTCTTAGTGGCTTCCAACAAACTTCACCCAAAATTTCAAACATTCACAAAACTTTTTCTCGCTAACAACCGCCACAAAATGATGAAATAAAAAAAGTTTCTCGCTGACGACATTTTCGCTGTTCACGCAGTGAAAGTGCCGCATTACGCGTGACATTTTAAATTATTACTTTTAAACTACCAACAGTATTCGTAACACACTTTGCAGAGAGAACTCACATATACCACTGAACGTACGTGCAAAATATAATTGTATGACACATATTTCAGGAATTGTGACGTCATAAACATTGAGCTGCACGAAAACGAAACTGGAGAGCGAAATTCGCTAGAGATACAGGTGAAATATGCATACAAATACGTCTTAAATATGTTAAATATACGTGACATGTGGGTATGGGGGAAAACCGTGAATAGAAAAGTCGTACTAAATCGCAGGATCCATTTCAACCAGATTCGGTACACATCTTACTTACTGTCTAGAAAAAAATACTGTGGAGGTAAGAGGTGATCCCTACAGGAGCGTGGCCTATCAGCGTGGCACGCACGCGCCTGCGGTGTGGGAGAGAGAGAGGACGAATAGCGTTTGCGAACGTTGGCAGAAGTTGCCGAAAACGACCGATGCTATTTCGCTTGACAACGAAGCGGCGTGAGTGCTTGTTGACATCTATTGCCTCGAGGATTCCACGCTCTCGAACACGCTTCTTGCATATTGGGTGTGAATTTGCAGTGTGCGCATGCGTGATGCGCTACGCAAACCATCACAGCTTACGCTTCCTACCTTTTTTCGGTCAGCGCCGTTAACATTATCGACTATAAGGGATCGTATTAGTTCATTTTCACGATTTAATCACGAGATGAGTGAACAACAGCAGGATGTCGGTACAGGACAACTGAAAAAGAAGGCGATGCAGCAGTTAGTTCCATCTTCTAAGTAGCCATCCTATGTCCCTCTCTGCTCTGGGTTCGTACTGTAAGGCCATCCTTCGAATCCTCATTTCATTAATTCCTTCCAGATGTTCCTTTCAGTTTCGTTTGTTTTCTCCTGTTTTTTTTACTGCAAAAATGTTTAGTTCTTGTCATGTTTTCCGTGGGAATCCTGCCTAACTTAGTGCAACTTTGACTGATCATAAGAAATTCATTTCAACTGCTTCAGCGTGGCTAGATTCTTTTCTCTCCATAAGCCAGGTTTCACTGTCATACGGTAGACCAGATATGGCCATCAGCTTATAGACCTTCATTTTTGTGATTCTTCAAGTATATTTTAATGTTCTGCTTATAGTACCGCATCCACTATGATATCCGTGTAATTTAACATCCACATACTTATCTTCGTAGCTTCCTAGGTAAATGAAGTGTTGAACTACGAGGGTAAACCCAAACGTAAGGTCTCCTATTTTTTTTATAAGTACAGAACTCTGTTTGTGTAACAGTTGGTCACACTTTTATCAAGAGCGCTTCACGCGCTGTGCGTAAACATGCGCACGCCGCGCTGATGCGCTCAGTCTTGGCTTGGCAGCCGTTGAGAATGGAGCTCCCATTGGATGTTACCGCCAAGTGCGAATTGCGAGCATATATTCGGTTTTTTTTAACGCAAAGGGCGCTGCGCCGATTGAAATCCATCACCAATTGACGGAAGTGTATGCTGAGTCGTGCAAGGATGTCAAAAATGTTCGGAAGTGATGTAGAGAGTTTGGAGCTGGTCGGACCGAAGTTCACTACGAACAAAGGAGCTGGAGACCGTCAATTTCTGAGGAGACAATGTTGAAGGTTGAGCAAAGGATGCGTGAAGATCAGCGGATCACCCTGGATGATTTCTGCACGTTGGTTCCTGAGGTTTCCCGAAGCACCGCTCACAGAATTTTAACGGAAACATTGAACTACCGGAAGGAGTGCGCAAGATGGGTGCCACGCATGCTGCCTGAGGGCCACATGAGGCAACGAGTTGATGCTTCCCGCGCATTTCTTCACCGCCTTGCAGCCGAACAGGACAACTTTCTGGACTCAATTGTCACGGGTGACGAAACCTGAACATACCACTTTAGACCTGAGACCAAGCAACAATCACGCCAGTGGCGACATCCTTCTTCGCCAAAGCCGCGGAAATTCAAACAAACACAGTCTGCCGGTAAAGTCATGACAACCGTTTTTTGGGATGGGAAAGGGGTATTGTTGGTCGACTTTATGCCCACTGGGACCAAAATTAACGCTGACAGGTACTGTGAGACTCTGAAAAAACTCAAACGGGCAATTCAGAACCGGAGAAGAGGAATGTTGAGCAAGGGCGTACACATTCTCCATGACAACGCTCGCCCACACACCGCCCGGCAAACCGTTGCTCTCCTGCAACAGTTTCAGTGGAACATAATCACCCACACACCCCTATAGTCCTGTCTTGGCGCCCAGTGACTATCACCTGTTCCCTATGTTAAAAGAACATTCGGCCGGAAAGCGATTTAGCTCCGACTAACTTTCTGAACAGAATGACGGCGAGCTGGTATGACACGGGCATACAAAAACTGCCACAGTGTCTACAAAAACGCATCGACAAAAATGGTGATTATGTCGAAAAATAGCTAAATAGCTAAATGTTCAAGCTGTAAACTGATGTAAACCATTGTAGATATAAACAAGTCTATGTACTTTTGAAATTACCCTCGTAGTTCAAAAATAACATCTTCAATTACAATTCTGTTTCGAACTGGGTATTTCCAATGGAATGCCATTGCCTTAGTTTTATGTACTGACATTTTAAAATTATACCCGTTCCACTAAATTAATACAATGTCATCAACATGTGATATTAATATATTTATGCTTGATTATATGTACCCTTTCTGATGTTCTTTCTTTCCATTTTCTAATGGCGTCGTCCATACAAATATTAAAAAGGGTAAGCAGTAAAGTACATGCTTGTCTCTCACCTTGGTTTATTAAATTTTTTCCCCCATATAATCCGTTATACAATTATATTTTAGAAAACTGCCAGATTTTTGGCCCAACTGAAGTCAAAAATACCCCATCGTTATGTTCTTAACGTTATTTCACGTCATTTGTTGAAGTTTCTCTACGTATTTGTCCAGATGCCTGCACTTATTAAAGCCCAGTTATCGATAATGTATCTTCAGTTTCATAGCCGTCTCTGTCAAGCATAAAGTTATGCGAACAGCATATATTATTTTATTTGCGCAATCTATAAGGAATTCGTGAATCCACTGTACTCCTTCTTTTCAAACGACGTTAAAAGTATTTACACACGTTTCATTTCACTGGAACTGTGCTGAGAGACGGGAGGAATGACAGGAAGCAAAAAAAAAAATGTGAAACCAACCTAGCGGCATGCAGTGTGCGCGACACCATTTAAACAGCTGGGGAACAAGAGCGGCAAGTGGCTTCTACCTAACTAGGAACCTCAGGTGCAACACACACAGTCCAAAGGGAGAGCGCCTAACAGAATAACGTCACGTAACCACGTCATCTGCCATTCCACATTGCTGACAGATGAATGTGGCGTGCAGCTCTTTGGCATGTTGCACGTCTGCGGTATTTAATGGTAATTTACGAGACTTTCTCCTTTGTTTTGCTGTTGTCTCTGTACCCAGGAGAGTAAGAAATGATCCTTAGCTCAATATTCACTTCATTGGTCTTGTGGAGTACGTATTTAGACAGCAGTGGTGAATAGAGCGCCTGAAACACAGAACATAAGACGAGTGAGAAATGGTTGCAAGTGAAATGTCAGAAACAGGTGCAGTAATCGAAGTTAATTTAAGGACTTTGCGGAGAAGACAGAAGATGCAGAACTAAACAGAAATATGCAATGTGGTTTCCTATAAGAAACACGCGGAACTTCGGCACTAACATACCGCAATAACATTCTACGTACCTCCTTCCCCTAGCTAATCTATAACTACATATCGATGGTCGGCAATGAAAACCTCGTGACTCCATCTGCCTGTGAAAACCTCGTAATTTCGTAACCAGTAACAGTAAAGCGCATGGATATCTCTAATCTGTCAATAACAAGGCTTCTACTATACAGTTACACATGCAGCAACTTTCTTTATAAGTGTATGTTGTTTTTTAAGAAACAGTTCTTGCTTCTCCTGCAAAATTTAAAACAATGTTGTTACGAAGTTTACATTTATGTACCTTTCATCGGGCAACCGTCCATGAGGATCTGTCCTCGTCATGTATTTTGTGAAAGCAAAAGTTTTTCGCGCAACAAGGTAAGAAAGAAATTTGCTATCTTCTAGTGGTAAAGGTGTAGGATGCAGAAGCGAGAGCACGCCTCTGAATAGCACTTTACCGAAAGTGTGCTGTATTTAACATAAAAGCACGGCATGTTTCGGAAAGACGTGATTCCATTCAACAGATTTCTTTTAATACGCTCCCATCTCTGTTGAAGCCATACTCCCCAACGTCAATAAAAGCATTTACCCGACAACGTACTCTAGACATCTGTTGATTAAGTCAGTTGAGAGATTTGTTTTCAGAGAGGGTCCGCTTTCAGGAAAACAGTTTTTATTTTTATTCCCCAGATTTGTAAGAAAATATGGACAGTAGAGCTTCAACCTCAAGATAAGTTAGTTAAGTTGACTAAAGACAGGAAAGCTTCATCATCCGAAGAAGACGTAGTACACGCACCCGGGCAAAGCCGGGAACTGAGCTAGCTTTATACTCGTAATGTCATGGAGAGTTGCGGGGCCTCGCAAAATCGAGGAGTCGGGAGACAAACTTCGCTGGTGTAGCTAGTGCCGTGTGCTCACTGGGGCACAGGTAGTATTCTAAAGCGTGTTTCTGGAGTCAACATTTGGTTATCCTGAATGATAAAACCAAGTTATTTTGCCTGTACGGAAAGTCTACAAGCAATCAAAAAATGCGTTGCTGGAAACAAGCGTAGAATTCTGCTTAACAGATTCCGGTTTTGTAAACGAGTGCGCTCTTTAAGTAAGAGTTGAAGTGTACGGTAGGTGGAGCCCTTACATCAGAATGCGAGGCCATAAGCTAGCCGAATGGAGTGGAGGAGACGGAGCTGGTGAGGTTTAATAGAAGCCAATAAATTATATTTGTTTCCGTAGAAATTTGAGAGTGATGTTTTTGTGTGACTCTTTCCCTATTAATTTTCAAGCGTATTCCTGTTATGTTTTTCTAGTGATTATCGGAAGAGGTCGCTAGAGGCCAGATGGAGGCAGGGGTTGAACCGTTAGCGGTGAATCCATTCCAGCGGTCGGATCATGGAGTCTTTGCCAAAAAGTAATTAGGTAACTACAGGGCCTTTAATTTTTGAGTTTGGAGTTGTGTGAAATTTAACACTCAAGGATTAAAGTCAGGATCTTGGCCCTTATTTAAAGTGATTGGATAGCGTCACAAAACAAGTCCATACCGCCAGTAAGAGTTAATTCTGGAGAGAAGTACGTCGTTTAACAGATCTCGTGCCCCACACGACGCTAAAGTTGCGATTATAGTACAGCGGGTGTGGCGACATGCCCCCTGTCCAATGGCACGCCTTTAATGCGATAGTTTCTAATGGTGTGTATGTAGTAGCGTCTCACAAATGCGGGAGCTACTTCACTGCTCGACAGAGATTTGCATTCTGTTGCATCAAAGAAGCGCAATTTGACAGGCGCATCGCGTCCATTACAAAGACTTGCACCACTCCACTGAGTCACACGAAATTATTACTATTAGTATAATATATACGATGAAACACATAAAGCTTGCATCTCAGATATTGTTGAAATGGACAGTGTTGTTGATAAGTAGTTTTCACAGAGTGGATTGGTAGTCAGGAGCTTGTATTGTTAGCGAATAAACAGATTGTAGTAATACTAAGAAAATGTCCTTTTTGTGGAAACATACACTTTTTTAAATGGTATAATTCCTATTGACATTAACAGATTAAAAGTAGAGTAAATTAGAACATCAATGGTGTTTGTTGAAGGATTCTTGCGCTAGTCGTTTGCGAGATATGGTATTTTGCAAAGCTGGCACATCGAAACTTGTTTGTCCCATTCACCTGCGTAGTTGCTAGGTACGATATTATTATATTTTGCGACTTGCTAGACAGTTAGTGTGTGACAGTCCAAGCAGTAGGTCGTAAGTAGACTACGGGATTACCAATAAAAAGCCGACATGCTCACGGTGCACAGAGAGTGTAGGAAGAATGCAGTTCGTTCTTGTACGGTGCACGCGGCAAGATGTCCCAATAGACGTCAACCACCTCGCCAGTTATTTATCAGCCTTTTCATCCAGTTACGTGAAAGTGGTAGTGTGACACCTAGTCAACGTAACACAAGGAAACAAGTGACGACAGAAGACGGGAAGTTATTGTCCTTGGTGCTGTCGCAGTGGAGCTGCACGTTGGCTGCCGCTCGAGGAGGTGGCATCAGTTAGGCAAGTGTCCTAGGCGTTCTCCGTAGACATAGGGTTTCATCCCTGGCACATCACCGTCAAGGACTGCGTGCAAACGGTTATGAGAATCGTGTTAACTTCCGTACACGGGCATTAAGACAAGATACTTGAGATGTATCGTATATCTTATTTAATGATCAAGCCACACTGACAGATCACGGTCAGATAAGCCGCCGAAAGATGCACTATTGGACTGTTGACAATTCCCGTTGGCTTCGTCAGGTGTAACGTCAGCGTCCATGAAGTGTAAACGTGTGGTGTGGGACAGTGAACAATCAGCTCGCAGGCCCGTTTTTCGTGGACAGAACACTGAAAGTGCACAAGTATCACAGCCTCCTGACAGATCTTCTTCTACGGATGCTAGAAGACGTTCGTCTGCAGACTGGCATGAACCCAGGGTAGAAAAGTGACGGCTGTCCAACCCATAGTGCACAAAGTACTAAAGCATGTCTTCACGAATTGTTTCCAAATGGTTGGATTGGAAGCAGAGGTCCTGTACCCGAGCCGACCCGTTCCCCGGATTTGACGCCTGTATACTTTTCTCTGTGGAGAAAGCCTAAAGGCGCTGTCTACAAGGACATACCAACTGCATCCGATGATACACAACGACGTATTACTGCAGCCTGCTCGGGCGTCTCCGCTGAAATACTAGCACGTGTGCAGCAGTCGTTCCATGCCACACTGGAAACGTGTATTGCCGCTGCCGGTGGTCATTCCGAATACAACCCGCGACGGTCAATTGTCTCGTTACTGCTCAGAATTCACGTAACTGGTGTATGCACTTGTGTTGTTCTTTAGCGTGGCTACCACAGGTATCGTACAGGTGTCGGTGTGGAACGTTTCGAAATACAATATCTCGTAAACGACTCGCATTAGCATCCTGCAACAAACACCACTGACATTGTACTGCTGATTGTCTAACAAATGGTTCAAATGGCTCTGAGCACTATGGGACTTAACATCTATGGTCATCAGTCCCCTAGAACTTAGAACTACTTAAACCTAACTAACCTAAGGACAGCACACAACACCCAGCCATCACGAGGCAGAGAAAATCCCTGACCCCGCCGGGAATCGAACCCGGGATCCCGGGTGTGGGAAGCGGAACGCTACCGCACGACCACGAGATGCGGCCGATTGTCTAACATTACGAGCCCTTGCCTACTAACCCATTCTGTGAAAATCGCACGTCACTAGCACTTTCCATTCCCGCAATATTTGCGGTGCAAGTTTTAGGTGATCCACCCTGCATATCCATAATTAAGTTTGTACGGAACACTCAAAGCAGTTGCACTTGTCCGGATTATTTGTTTAATTCTTGATTTCTATTGTTTTCTTCTTTCTTCTGCCCATGTCTTTTACTGGGAACCCTTGACTTTTTGTATCTTTTTCTGAATTTACACCTGTTTGTTATTTTTCTGTTATTCCCAACTCCTGTACAGCTATCTTAACTGCTACAAACTATGAAATTTAGGTTTTCAGATTCTTGTCAGATAAGTTAAAATTTTTGTGTGTCAGCTTCTTGTGGCCAAAAGAATAGAATTCTGCGCTTTCGCTTTGTATTTATTATATTCTCAGCTTTTTCATATGCCTCCTTGTTGCTTCTGACTTTCCAAGTCCCATTTTCACGCTTCGGAACAAAATTTTTTCAAATTTTTCTTCTTTCTTTCTTCTCCAAATAATTGAACTGTTTAACTGTGTTTGTAATGAAGCATTCTGAGGCATAGAGACACCCAGTTTTAATCATAACATTGCTATGTCTCAGTTTTGTGTTAATGGATAATGATATTTTATTTTACTCGTTCTCTGTTAGGTGGATTGTCATTTCCATTTTTTTTTTTTTTGCCCATTTGCGTTAGCTACTTTGTCCAGAACATTTGATTTCACACGCTTTGATGCATCTTTAACGTTGGTCATGTATACGGCTTTTTCGAAGGAAATTTGTAATCCAGTTTTTGCTGCTGCCTCTCGGAGAATGTTTGTCTGCTCCATTGCATCTGTAGGTTCTCTGCAAAGACAGCAGTGACTGAATGTTTGTGCAGCTTTTTTTTCCCTTATGGTTATGTTATGTTAACCGGGGACCTAGAAACGACGGAGTGGCTCCGTCCCCGCCGCAGCCGCAGTGGTCCGCAACCCCACGACGACTACCGTAGTCAACTTCACCCCTCCGCCGCCCCACACCGAACCCAGGGTTATTTTGTGCGGTTCGGCCCCAGTGGATCCCCCCAGGGAACGTCTCACACCAGACGAGTGTAACCCCTGTGTTTGCGTGGTAGAGTAATGGTGGTGTACGCGTACATGGAGAACTTGTTTCCGCAGCAATCGCTGACATAGTGTAGCTGAGGCGGAATAAAGGGAACCAGCCCGCATTCGCCGTGGCATATGGAAAACCGTCTATAAACCAACCACAGACTGGCCGGCTCACCGGACTTAGACACTAATCCGCCGGGCGGATTCGTGCCGGGGACCGGCGCTCCTTCCCGCCCGGAATTCCTTATGGTACTTCATTAAGATAGTAGTACCATCTAAAGAAAGTCTGAGGTTACTATAAACTTTGCAAGCAACGTCAATAACATGTACGGGTTGTAATACAAAACTTAAGGACAAAAATAGCTTTCGCATGATGTCACTGCCGAGTACCATAGCTCGATGAAAGTTGAACCATACATAGAAAGAACTGCTATAGTACAGCACAGAAGGAAACTACTGACAGAAATACGCAGTGAGACTATAGAAATGACACCGTTATTCACAGACAATAATTACACTGAATCCTCCGCGATTTATGATGGCTCTTTGAATATTACAAATGGCGGACACGGTGTGTGATGACGACGGAAGGCAATGCATGCTCTCATATTGGTTGTTGTGGTTGGTCCACGAGCACCGTCGACAACTGCTAGATGGCCGTCTCTCACGTCCTCCATGGAGCAGGCCAGTCCATCCTCTCGTTCCAAGAGCTCCTCCACCTGTGGTCGCCAACTCTCATCCAAAACCCTGAAAAGATGCGAATGGGGAAGGAGTACAAACGTTGACTGCGGAGTGTTCCGTGTGGATGTCATAACATTAGGCCTATGCCTCCCCACGCAATACCAGCTGAACCCCAAAGCGATCATATTCGACAATGTCGCAAGGTGCATTACGTGTTCCCACATAAGGGTATGTGCAGCGTTCGTCGAACATTGGTGTTACCGTGTGGGGAGGCAAAACGTTGCATAACAGTATTGACCTCCAAGTCTATGTACGCAATCCACTCGCTTCTCAGCGTTGTTTTGACACTGTACTCCTGCCTCGTGTACATCTTTTCAGTAGTGCATAAGGACCTGGCTTCATTTGTAGGGTTCCGTGCCTCAATATGTAAAAACGCAACCCATATAGGAACGGTTTGTTGTGTCTATCTGTCCCTCAGACTGTTAAGAACCCATTTTTATCAGGAACGGGTTGCCGTATCGAGTTCAAATTACTGCCATATATTAAGGTCTGTGGCCCCTCGATAGCGTAAAAATGTTGACCTTATTAGTCAATTAAATCAAAAGTTCGGCCATTTATGTCACGTACTTTGATACTCGAAACTCACTCTGCAAAACCTATATCTACTTCTAGTTGAACTAGAATCAAGAAATTTGGAAAGAAGCAAGATTTCTCAGCACAAGTAATGGAAAACATTCGAAAATTTTTAATTTGTTGTTATATAACAAAAAAAATATATTTGTCATTTTTCATTTCTCTGTCTGTTTGTTTGTCCGTCTGTTACTGCCCGTTTCTCTCTTAAACAGATTGGCGTATGAAGTTGAAATTTACGTCATATAATAAGCTCTACATTCCGTTGGCGGTGTAGAAATTTTAAGCTTCTAAGGCAGTGTAATCAAAACTTACAACCACTTATGTCACATATTTTGATACTCGAAAATACTCTCATCAAAACCGAGAGGGTACTTCTCGTTGACCTAGAACCATGAAATTTGGCAAGAGCGAAGATTTCACAATAAAAGTAAAAGAATCTGAAAATAGTTGAACTGTAGCTATATTACACAAAAACATCTTTCTGCCATTATAACATACACTGCATTCATCATCCGTCAAAAGTGTAATAGACAGACATTTCTGCATGCAAACAAAAATTGTGGACATGTTATGATAAGCAAATAAAAATATATTATAAGAAGAGGTTCAAAAAAGTCAGCCAATCAGTTGCAAACCAAAGTTTTATTTAGCCTTTGACCTAGGTTTCGATATTTATAAAAATATCTTCTTCGGAAGGAATGGGTCTTGTTACATCACATGGTGGTAAATTACGTTAGCTGAAGCCGAGCGGCTCTTGTCATATATAAAAATGATATAAAACCAGAAACGTCACATACCATGGCTTAAGACCATCCAGATTACATTCAGCTTATGTCAGAACAAATGCACAAATGTAGTCGCCTTCTGGTAAACAGTCTTGTCTCCGTAAAATTATATCTCGAGTCCAAATAATTAAATATTTGCATTATATAAGGTTTCATCATGCCAGAGACAAAGGCCAAAGGTTTAGGTCAAGGAATAAATAAACCTTTGGTTTCCAACTGGTTGGATGATTTTTTCAACCTCTTCAAATTTACGCAGTTGCTGAATCAAAGCCATGTTTAAGATTTTGAAATGTATTGTTACAACTCCTGCGTCTACATATATAAACTGAAGTCCCCAGGTCGCTTCTTTTTGTATTCCGGGCTACCCTGAGGAACTACTGCAGAGATTTTGATACGGTCTTGGAATTCCCGAGGCTGACATAAGTTTGCACGGAACCCTTAGTGCGTGAGTCCTACTCGAAGATGGCCAATTTTTGCTAATGAGGTAGCTCGACCGCAAGTGCAACTGTGGCCGACGCGTTCCTCCGACTTAAATCCCATCGAGCATGCGGGGGGGTGCGTTGACGAGACGTATTGCAGTACTTCCACGTTCAGCATTTGTCCATCGCGCTGCTGGAGGAATGGGAGTCCTACCCACCTTGTGGGAGTACGTGGTTGAGAATGCATTGCTTTCCGTGGTGGTCACACACACCACTAACAACCGAGACACCCCTTTCGTAATGTCCGGGAGACCATAATGAATCGTGGTGACTTCAGTGTAATCATTGTTTTGAATAAAAGTGTCACATCATTTCATTGCTTATTGCTGACAATTACCTACAGTTCTACTCTGCAGTTATTCTTTCCACTTTGTTCCAAGTTTCATCGAGCTATGTTATTTTGCAATGACAAGTCACGCGAAAGTTATTTTCGTCCTCAAATTTTGCACTCGGTGTACAATTCCTAAGGTTGCTTACATAAATGTCGACGAGTCTACATTCAAGGTAACATGCCGCCTATTTCCTAGCAAGAAGTCCTCAGTCCAACGACAGATTTCGTTTGATACCCCATACTTTCATTAATAAACGGTGGTATGGTATCGACAAGAGAAGTCTCTTGGCTCTAATAGGAATTCGGTTTTCAGTTGTATTTCGAATCTTCATGTACCACTGTGATTAGGGTGGTGAAAGCATTCGATTGTGTTATTCGTAGCTTGCCCACTATCGGACTTTAAACATGTAAATGACTTTCCTTAACAATTGAGCTGCAAAATCAAATGCCACTTGAATTACATGTGCGGGAGTATTGTACATAGCCGCTATCCAGTAATATTGGAGTATAGGCTGACACACTGAATCAGTTGGTTATGAACAATAGTACGTAATTTTCAGTATGAAAATTCTATTTTCTAATTTAGTGTCGAAGTCACTGCAGAGAGTCCTTGTAGAGTCTGTAATCCTTCTCGCATATATTTTATATTGCCGGAAGAAAAATGCACCCAAACGTTTTACGTATTCTGTTGTTTATGGCTGAATGCTCACGTATTCAGTGTCCTTACTTGCAACGTTACTATTTTTGTGTACTCGTGAGGACTCAAACAATCGTAAAGCAATATACACTTCTGATTATTTGCGACATTGTTACATTCACATAAAAGTATTTTAAATGGTCTTTTGACATTTTCCCAATTCTCCAGATGGTGGAAGATTGTTTTTAATAGCCTTTTTAATTTGCGGGCGGAAACTTTTTTCCATGAACACAAATATACAGTATTTTAGGTGTCCAGTCATACAAAGTCCAATTCCTATCGTATGACTATGAGTTGCATTGCGTGCAGACTGGACCAAGGCAACTGTTGACTTTTCCCCTTTTTAGATAGTGTCGCAGCTGAAGTTAGTTAATCATTAAACCCACTTTGATCAGTGTTCCAAAGGCAGTGTGGTAGTATTGGGAAACTTGAAGTTTTCTGGTTTACTGCTTTGATAAAACGGGCCCGAGACTGGCGAATATCTTGGTCTTCCTGTACATCTCTGACTGTCATGAAAACAGTGATGTTTCTATGACACATTATGTATTCTTTCTTGAGGCGTACTATATGAGCTGCACAACATTTAAACTTAGTGTGCTCAGTTTCTCTTGCTTTTTGCATTGCCCAAAATTTCAGGGCCAATAATGGACACATTTTCCTTTACTCCTTGCTATGTTAAATTGGGATAGTATGTGTTGTTCTATGTCTAGTTCTTTGATTGCATAATTTCCTCGAAATAGGTGTTCACTACGTCTGTTTTTCTACACATAATCAAATATTACTTTGATATTCGACGAACTTTTTGTAGGTGGATCTCTCTTCAATAACGAGCTTAAGGTTGGTTGGTTTTTGGGGGAAGAGACCAAACAGCGAGGTCATCGGTCTCATCGGATTAGGGAAGGAAGTCGGCCGTGCCCTTTCAGAGGAACCATCCCGGCATTTGCCTGGAGCGATTTAGGGAAATCACGGAAAACCTAAATCAGGATGGCCGGACGCGGGATTGAACCGTCGTCCTCCCCAATGCGAGTCCAGTGTGCTAACCACTGCGCCACCTCGCTCGGTAACGAGCTTAAGGTCACAGCTTTACGTGGAGGTGTATGATAATCGTCACAAATACATTCAAGACGTTCTTTCGAAACTTTTGTTAAAGTGGCAACAGTATTGGGTTTATTTTCTGGTGAAGTTTCATAATCACAAGAACTCTTAGCTTCTCTTTGAGGAGTTCTGCTCCCGCCACGGCCACTAGCACTACAATCTTGACACTATTAATCGCGTCATCGTCTATAAAGTCGTTTTCTTCGTCCACTTTCATATCCAGTCTAACTTCAGTTGAGCAGTCAATTGCATATTCACGTTTCTGAATATTTATCAAAAACACTGCCAAAGTGTCGTCATCCTGTCCTACATCGTTTTCGGTTGGATAACACCTTCATAACGTAGATGGCTCAATATTTAAAGCGTCCCAAACATTAATGGTTACGTTCATTTTTGCTCCATATGCACGACAACACTGACACACGTATACTAAACACGTCAAATACTTGCTCAGGTAACTGCCTGTCGTGTTAATCCCCCTCCTCCAAGACTGCAAGCGCTGTTGTGTACAAACCGAGAGAAACACGATCACGCACCGTTTCAGGCGTTGTTAGAAAGGTGAGATGGTTCTGTTTACAAACCTTTAATTATAAATTCCTCTTCGAGAGACATGTGAGTAAATTGACTATCCCGCTCGCTAGAAGAGCCTCTCCATTCCACGAAGACGGGGGTGCACGTAGGTCAGACGCGCTCCGTACCTAAATCACCGGTCACGGAGAGGCGCGCCGGCCGAAGTGGCCGCGCGGTTCTGGCGCTGCAGTCTGGAACCGCGAGACCGCTACGGTCGCAGGTTCGAATCCTGCCTCGGGCATGGATGTGTGTGATGTCCTTAGGTTAGTTAGGTTTAACTAGTTCAAAGTTCTAGGGGACTAATGACCTCAGCAGTTGAGTCCCATAGTGCTCAGAGCGATTTGACCCATTTTGAACGGAGAGGCGCTCTCACGCAGGCGCGTTGCAGCAACGCGATGGCAGGAGCGCGCAGTGCGCGGGCACTAGTGTTTGTGGCCGGCCTTTCCCCGCGGCCCACAAGGCTGTCCGCGAAAGCCGGTCGAGTGTGTCTCGCTGCCCTCACGGCACACACGCGCGTGGAAAGCCCGAGCCAGCTGACGCACTGCACGTCGTCAGAAACAGCGCTCTGCTTCTGCAGGCCCACCGACAGTTTTTCAGAGTCGACGCCTGCGGCGTTACCTAACGGACGCAAAAGAGGTCACTGGAAACAGAATGAAGTAATTTAACGAGGAATGTTTGACCGATGAATGTAGTTTTTGTCGCTCGGTAGGTGCGGTGGGATGTTGTAACCTGATTTGAGACCTTGGCCCCCCTGCGGCCGGCAACAGTTGTGCTAAAGAGACTAATTGTGTATCTCAGCTACACACGGCCTGCATCAGCCGGCAACTCGTACCTCACGGCAGGAGCGGATTCGTGTGGATATACGAAAACTGCGGGCAGTGAAATTTGCGCTCGTACGAAAATATAGGAATTTGGCGCCCATTGTTCCTGCTCACTAAGTCGCGGGCTATCTGCACCCTCACAGCCCTCACGCACCGCAAACGCTCCTTATACACTGTGCTGATCTGCCCGAGCCGCTTCGGCACTGCCACGCAAGTGACCGGCAAAGTAAACATCTTGTTTTTATGTAAGTTATTTTATGATGAATACTCTGTCCTTTTAAACTATATCTCACCTAATAAACAATTTTATAATTCTCGTACATCTTCCTTTTGACAGTACTGACAATGATATGCAGAATTATAATTACAGAGAAAACTGTTTTCGTGTTTGGAAGTCTTACGTAGCGCTAGGAATGGGAGGAAAAGCTATGTACAGCTTATTCACCCGAAATACATGCATACTCCTGGCTTTCAGTTAGTACGAGTAGTACGTAGTTTGTGTGTACCGTACGCTGATCGACGGGCAAGGATCACATTTTATTTTATATTTATTTTAAAATATGCCTAGTGAAGTAGAGGATAAATGATTTTTAAATTCTTCGATTGTAATTTGGTTTTTATGTTTTCTATTGCAGTTCCCAAACGTGCGGTCACTAGTAAAAATGTTGTAATTACTCAGATAGAAAATAAAATATATTATGTTCTTCTCCAATTGCAAAAATGTTGGCATCACAATTCTCGTTCGAGGCTCTCCAGTCCTTTTCATCTGAACACCACGCAGGAGTCCTCGGCTCTTCTACCTGCCGGGCAAGTTGTGGGGATCGGACAGGTCAGTGTAGGATTTCTGGGCGTTAATTTGACTGGGAGCAGTTTACAGGACACGGTTCTTTGGGGAGGAGAGGAGAAAAGGAAAGGGTGGGGTCACATTTTCTTCTCGTCTCCCCCTTCCCCATCCCCTCGCAAATATCACTTCGCAGTCACTCACGCTTTCAGTATGCCACATTTACTCACATCACAAAAAGTTTTGCATCACCCCAGTTCCCAGAACTCCTGAAGATAGACGTTGACTGTGGATATTGTGTCACAGAAACAGTCCCTTTGACTGTTCAGAGACGTCACTAAACCCGCCAAAAGATGTAAGCAACCATGCATGAGCAGCGCCTATTAGACGGATCAGTTCTAGTCATTCCACCGGGAAGGAGGTACACGCCTCGTGTTGTCTGTAGTTCAACGATGCCTAGACGGTCAATACCGCGTTTAGATCACGTCCGCATTGTTACTTTGTGCCAGGAAGGGCTCTCAACAAGGGAAGTGTCCAGGCGTCTCGGAGTGAACCAAAGCGATGTTGTTCGGACATGGAGGAGATACAGAGAGACAGGAATTGTCGATGACATGTCTCGTTCAGGTCGCCCAAGGGCTACTACTGCAGTGGATGACCGCTACCTACGGATTATGGCTCAGAGGAACCCTGACAGCAACGCCACCACGTTAAATAATTCTTTTCGTTCAGCCACCGGACGTCGTGTTACGACTCAAGCTGTGCACAGTAGGCTGCATGATGCACAACTTCACTCCCGACGTCCATGGCGAGGCTCATCTTTGCAACAACAACACCATGCAGCGCGGTACAGATGGGCACTACAACATGCCGAATGGACCGCTCAGGATTGGCATCACGTTGTCTTTACCGATGAGTGTCGCATATGCCTTCAACCAGACAATCGTCGGAGACGTGTTTGGAGGCAACCCGGTCAGGCTGAACGCCTTAGACACACTGCTCAAGCGAGTGCAACAAGGTGAAGGTTCCCTGCTGTTTTGGGGTGGCATTATGTGGGTTCCACCTACACCACTGGTGGTCATGGAAGGCGCCGTAACGGCTGTACGCTACGTGAATGCCATCCTCCGACCAATAGTGCAACCATATCGGTAGCATATTGACGAGACATTCGTCTTCAGGGACGACAATTCGCGCCCCCATCGTGCACATCTTGTAAATGACTTTCTTCAGGATAACGACATCGCTCGACTAGAGTGGCCAGCATGTTCACCAGACATAAACCCTATCGAATATGCCTGGTATAGATTGAAAAGGGCTGTTTATGGACGACATGACCCACCAAACACTATGAGGGATCTACGCCGAATCGCCGTTGAGGAGTGGAACAATGTGGACCAACAGTGCCTTGATGAACTTGTGGATAGTATGCCACGACGAATACAGGCATGAATCAATGCAACAGGATGTGCTACTGTTTATTAGACGTACCGGTGTGTACAGCAATCTGGACCACCACCTCGGAAGGTCTCGCTGAATGGTGGTACAACATGCAATGTGTAGTTTTCATAAAAAGGGCTGAAATGATGTTTATGTTGGTCTCTATTCCAATTTTCTGTGCAGGTTCCGGAACTCTCGGGACCGAGGTGATGCACAACTTTTTTTGATGTGTGTACCTATGATTTCAACAATAATAACAATAAAATATATAAAATGTTTTAATATAATAATATTATTAATTTCTTTACTGCGTCGCTTTGGCATAATATCTTAGAAATTGCATTACAGAGAAATACAACATTGGAAAAGCGTTCGTTCAAAAAATATGACAATGTGTGTCAAGCAATTGTTTCGACAACTATAACAGTAAACATTCTTATAATTATGAGAACGTCGTAATTTACACGATGTAAAATCAAAATATGCACTCACCATGAGCAGTATTTCTCTCAGCACCACTACTGGAGTCATGGGTCTTACAAGACTGTGGCCATGCGAGCGTGCAAACGAAGGGAATGTTGTTTCTTCCAGTCGTTTCCATCTACGTTCGGGAAGTCAGTATTTCCTTCATTCGAGAGCCTTTCACTTTCTATCTGTACCTGCTCGAGTTCCTACGGCTTGTCGGTACTGACGGTGGACTTACAAACCGTGTCTGAGTTGTTGCTGATGTCGAAGCTCTCAGACAGCACCTGCAAAGTTGTGAAACGTAGCTTGTCATGTACACAAGTCCTTGCCATTTCCATGCTACTTTGTTCTACTCCCTCCTCCCCCCCTCCCCTCGCCTTCCCTTTTTCTGGCTATCTACCTGCCTCACGCATTATGTCAACAACAACGGTGAGTGTATGTATTACTCGATCAAATGAGACGGCTGTAGCGGGAATAACCTTGGTCACGTGACAAGTTACAGCCACGTTCTATACTGACGAAAAAAATGCGACAACATCAAGAATAAGATAACTTAGTTGACCAGTGAGGTGACAGGTAGTTCAGCGTTGTAGGAGTATATGATAACAAAGTCAGACCAAATGAAACACAAATGTAGCAGTAAAAGATGGCAACACAGATGCATCAAACACAGAGTACCCCTCTGGAGGCAACGCTGGCGTGTATTCTCACGTGCAAACGATCATAAAGGTGCCCAGTAACATCATGCAACAGATTGTCCCAAAAATCGTGATCCTTTTGTTGCACTTCGGCAAAGGTTCTAGCAGGCCATCATGTCTCATACGTTTCCAATTGACGGGAGATCTGGCGATCTGGCTGACTAGCGCAGTTGTACATCACGCGGAGCATGTTGCGTCACAGCAGCCATATCTGGAGGTGCGTTGTTCTGTTGAAAAAGCAAATCAGATTCCCTCCGAAGAACTGGCAGTAGCACTGGCATATCGACCTGTGCAATGTAGCGGACACTGGTTACTTAACCCTAAAGAAACAACAAATATGACCGCGAGTTGTAACTAGTAGCCGCGAACACCGAGAACCCTGTGGAGGGCTCTGTGTGTCGTGGGAGAATGCAGTCCGGAATATAGCGCTCATCAGACAGAACGTGCCACGGTTACCGTCGTCTCTGGCGGCGCAGTCTACCTGTGTATCGCAGTTTGAAGGCGATTCATATTGACTTGGCTGGGCAGTTTAATAAACAGCAATTGATTGGAGGTCCAAATGTTTTTCGTGGACTGCATCTGAACTTCACTTGTGATGTACAAGCAGTGTTTGGAGGTAGTACGTGGCTGACACTGGCTGTTGTATGGGGCAACCAAGCAGATTATGGTGGCCTTGAAGCATTTCCAGATGCTAACATTTTGGCATGGAAAACTTCGGGTATTGCTGAGATTACAGGACTGTTGGCTAAACAGCCTTATGGTACTCTTGTTCCGAGCATGCCATTTGAGAACCGATCACGATTCCAGTCTCTACTCAACTCTTTCACGACACCAGATTAAGACTGAGAGTGTCGAGGTGTCACGGTATCCTGGCCACAGGTATACTAGACCTTAATTGTGCTGCAAGCAGACGGTTCCCGAAGGTCCCTGATGACACATCAAATGCAACATGTCCCCACATTTCGTCCCTGGATGACGTTTGGTCGGCCACCGCTGCTCCCACAATGTGTCGACCTTGACGTGCGTCTCTGTTTCGCGGACGTCCAGAACCAAGCATAGAGATATGGGATTGTTACACAGACTAATGTTGAAAGCATCTGTTGGAGACCGACATGTGCGACAACCACCGACACATCCATCCAACTTCCCGCAGGCCCACAATACAGTACAAAAGGAGTACGTACTCGTCGGTGGAGCACGGTTGTACCCTAGAATGGATGGTGCAAATACTGTTCACTTCTAGACTCTGCACAGCTACTCCTTGCAGAGTCAAAACAGAGGACCTCCTGAGCCCCACGTTGCCACTGTTGTTTCTACTACGCCGCAGAGGCTTCGCTGAAAAGCCCTTACACGTTCTTTATACAGTCCCGATCTCTTCCTATGCGATTTCCACATTTTTGGTGCCCTGAAGAAAGATGTTTGTGGCCGTCGATTGGTTTCGGACAAAGAGGTGCACGACTGGGTACAATCACGGTTTCACAGGCAACCACAAACATTTTTCCACGAAACCCAATATTGATGGTCTTGCCTCACAGTGGGATAAATGTATTAACAGCTGCAGCGATTACTTTTGAAATAATAAACAGTTTGCTTACTTTTCACCGAATCATTTTACTGCCCCTTATATATGAAAAAGACGACTGTCATTACAACCTGAAAGTTATAATTCATATTCATGGATATTCCTCTGACGAACAAAATATTAAGACTTGGGCCCCTTGCTTCCTCGGTCTCTTGCAATAGATTAAGTGTTTGTATAGTGTAACGTTGCGTTTGCTATGAACCACTATAGAAATGGAAATATCAAAAAAGATTAAAACGCGATACCAGTGATAATCTAATAGTATGAAAGATCCTCCGACCTCAAAGCCCACGTCTGGTCGTTATTCTATCAGACACTGCGGAGAGATCCGTGGCTTAATCCAGAGCACTGGCTTATATTCTGGTGATCAGGATATCTTGCATATACTAGTCCAACACTGGTCACGTAAATATCTTGCACCACTGGTTCAAAATGATTCAAATGGCTCTGAGCACTATGGGACTTAACATCTGAAGTCATCAGTCCCCTAGAACTTAGAACTACTTAAACCGAGGCAGGAATCGAGCCTGCGACCGTAGCGGTCGCGCGGTTCCAGACTGAAGCGCCTAGAACCGCTCGGCCACACAGGGGCGGCATGCACCACTGGGATTTTAACCGAAGACAGGAGCGTGCATTGGCGACTCCAGCTGCGACGAAAGTTGGAGTAGACGTTAGTATAAATCATGATCAGACGACCATACATAAATTTTTAATAACTAAGGTGAACCACGCGAATTATCTGTGAAACATGTGCTAACTGAGTAGGTGTTTTCGACTGGAAGTTGGTTTTGAGATGTTAACAAGAATATAGGTTGGAAATGTAGCTTGCGTCAATGTTTATTACTTATCTACAGTACAAATATGGAAACTTACAGTGAGTCAATCTGAAAGGAGAATCAATACTTGACATCCCGTCGACGGCGTGGTCATTGTAGACGCATTACAAACTCGGAATGGGAAAGGAATGGTACGCACTTCGGCTGCGTTCTTTACAAAGAAACGATCACGTCATTCACCTTCATCTGTTTAGAGAAGAAGCCAGACAAAGCCAAAATGCAGATGATCGATCAGAGATTCGAAACGCTATCCTCCCAAATGCAAGTCTAGTCTCGTAACCAGTGCTCCATCTTGCTCGTTGTGAACGAAAACAAAAATTAAATAATCGTCCGTTCGTAGAGCCCAAAAAGTAACCATACATATGACAAGTCCATTGATACAGTATTGAACTGGGCTGCAAATGCTGTCCTCCAAAAAAGTGAAACGTCAGTGTTTTACGCTCCGTCAATATCGAGGCCATTAGAGAACAAATATTTTCTTTGAGTAAGAATGGAGAATGAAATTGGCCGTGACCTTGTGGAAGTAATCATCCTGACATTCGCCAAAAGTAATTTAGAGCAACCATTCGACGAAACACAGTCGATGAAACTGCTCAGAAAGAACTTTGTGATATTCATCGTCTTCACACATACTCATGACGAAGAGACGTTCCAGGACGTTAACGTCGCTGCTCGCACCTTGTGCGATATTCAGACAACGTTTGAAGATAATTCTGACGAATTTAGAAAGAGGGCTTGGCCACCAGGTTAATAAGAAACGAATGTAAAAATGATCGGAAATGTGTAAGACCCTTCGCTTGCGTAGCAGTGAGTTGTGGACACGTACTGGAGTGTTCAATAAGTCTAATACTCTGACACAAGAGCGATATGGTATTGTGCGTTTCATTTCCGACGGTGTACGACTTGCTGCATATGCATGTAGTTTTTGGGACATAATCCAAAATATTGTTCTGAACGATTACGAAATTAAGATTCACGAGGTAACGAAGAATGTTAGCAGCTCACACGAACGAATATCAGTCACACTACACGTACATTTTATCACAAGGAAGATGAAGGCAACATAAGTGCCACTGTTGCTCACAGTAGGCCACCAGCAGACTCTAGTTGCAGTTTCCTAGCAGTGTCTGGACACATTCTGCTTCAATCAAGTGATGTTACTAGGCACTATGTTACGGTTGATGAAATGTGAATTCATTACTTACAATCTGGAAGCAAGAATCAATTAAACCAGTGTATTTTCCTCTGTGAACAAGCTCTGTTGATGATACCATTTCCATTAGCTGGAAAAATCATCCAGGAAATCTTTTGGGTTTTGCATTGTACGATATTTCTGTTAACTCAAAGCTAAAAGACGATATGAAGTTCACATTATGTTCGCCTAAAAGGAATTTTTTTACGTAGTATCAAAATAAAAGCATTTTATATGCCAAACAAAAGATATCTCACTCACGAGCGCTACAACCACCCAACAACGGTGTAATTTGTAGAACTGTGCTACGAACGGTTACTTCGTGCAAGTTGATTTCGAGATTTGGCCTTTGTCACTACCTTTTGAAAAGGTTCGTTGTGAGGAAAATATCGTGACTGAAAAAACTTAAACTTTGCAGAGACTGATAATATTTTTGCCTTCTTAAATAATTTCGAAAAAGATTATTTTGAATCAATAAAATGCTATTTTCATTACTTGGCACCTGAAGCATTTACAGAACTAAATCATAAATTTACTACGATCAATATCTTTTCTGATCTTACTGTATGGGCCGCAATCCGGGTAGCCGTACTTTGAAATACGTGGGCCACCAATCACGCCTCCGCGTTTGCTACAGCCGCCACGGCGGCACGAGACCGCTGCCACGAACGGTTACCCCGCTGCAAGCATCTCCTATTCGGAGTTCGAGCGCCGGGTCTACATTCACGCACTGACCCCATTTTGTTTGTCTGCCTGTCGAATAATATTTACGGACTATCGTAGCGGCCACAGCTCGACATCTTCGGAATAGACATTGTACTGAAGAGTGACAGATTTATAAATCTTTTCTATCTGTGTATATTTTTACATTTAAATCTACCATTAGCAATGGATGCTGCCACTACAGCAAGAAAGTTATGTATTATTCTTACTATTTGATATTAGATGTAGAATAAATTAATATCTGAATTCTCCGTTCGTGGTCGGCATCTGTTCCTCGCTCCTGCTACCACAAAAGAATAACACAGTGTGAAAAAGGAAGTCATAACAGATCTAACTAAAATGTTAACTGTGAGGACCATGGTATACTTATGCGTTAGACGTGTCATTGTGGAAGTTTGGGAAGAGTTCATCAATTTTCCCTTTCATGCGTAGCAAATAGGAAGCAAAAGAGGGTACTCCTATGTCAATAAGCAGGGAAAAAGTGTGAGTACAAAAAAAAGGAATGGTTCGTATTCTTATAGTGAGTTTAGGTCCAGTTGCTGAATCGACGTCACAGATTCTGAAGCTGTGCGAGGTATCTGTTACCTATGCGGTGCCTTTGTTCCTATTGATGCTACGTCTCTTATTGGGAAGTCTGTCGCAACAAAACTCTGCTTACAGTTTCAAGTGGGTGACTTAGTGTTTCTCATCAGAAACTTAAATGCAATCAACATATCAAACAATTTCTCACATTTTATAAACCCGAAATTCTTTCTGTTTCGTTGATAAGGACTAATATCGGTCTTCTGAATTAAGCTAACGTATTTAGTTGTCCTGAAAGCCATCATAATAATTAGGATCATTGTATCAGAATGTAGAACAACTACGGTTAAGCCGGCCGGGGTGGCCGAGCGGTTCGAGGCTCTATAGTCTGGAACCGCGCGACCGCTACGGTCGCAGGTTCGAATCCTGCCTCGGTCATGGATGCGTGTGATGTCCTTAGGTTAGTTAGGTTTAAGTAGTTCTAAGTTCTAGGGGACTGATGACCTCAGCAGTTAGAGCCATTTGAACCATTTGAACTACGGTTAAAACCAATCTAACTTCATCCATGTTTGATCCTATTTCGGGAAAGCACATTCGTCGAGTACTTTATCTGATAACACTGCTTGCAAATGAGTCCAATAACGAATGCATCCTTATACATCCCTGCCTCTGTCTACGAATTTTTCCCAATAGCGAATTCTTATATATGCCTTCCTCTCTCTACGAATTTTTCACTCATCTTTTTTAGCACACTTCCAGTAGTCCGCCGTAGCAAGGTTGTCTCAAAAGATCACAAGTTCATTGACGTTACAGATTCGTGCTCTATGTGTAACACTAATCCTTTTTGACAGTTCGATTTCAGAAGCAGCCCACCACTTCTACATATCGGAAATTCGGTAATTACTATATTAACAGAATCTTCCGTCGGTTCTTGGTAGAACAACATTATAATAATAAATGAAAAGCACCAGTTTGCTTTTGTTCTACAATATTATTTTTATTGTTAACCGGTTTTCGGCTTACAAGCTTGTAAGCCGAAAACCGGTTAGCAATAAAAATAATATTGTAGAACAAAAGCAAATCGGTAATTACTATTTCCGCCAGAAAATGGCGTTCTTCTACTTTTGTTCTCAGCTGGTTGCAATTATTCGGCAGCAATGTTCATTCCCCATTTCTCACTATCTTCAGCAAGTCTCTACAGTTTCGAGTATGTTGCCAAATTCACATCTTGTTTTATCTTCCTGAAGTATTGGTCTTCCCCACGCATCCTTGCCGGGTGTTTTTGATCTATTAAGTTCACGACGTAGGGAAAATGTCTATATAAATGTCCAACCCATCAGTCACTCCGTTCCTTGATAGTCCTCCACATTGAACTTTTATTTCATATGTTGTTGAAGACTTCATTGATAATTCTCTCTGCCCACGAAGTCTTTCATATTCTTCTCCAAAACCATGCACCAAAGGAATGTACTCTTTTCTGTTCTGGCTCCCGTACTGTCCACGTCACCAATAGGGCAACGCTTCAAACAAAAGTTTTTTCACACTTTTTCTTGTGTTTAACCCAATATTTTTCGATATCGGTAGCTTCTCCTTCTTATTGCCTGATGTTTCACCTTGTACAGTTCTGCATTCAATCTCGTGGCATGTTCTACCATCCTCTGTTATGGTACTATCCAGGTACTTAAAGCTGGTGATATGCTTCAAATTCTCTCCATCCACACGTAGGTCTGCTGTGTTGGAATTATACTGCATACAAGGATTTCGGTTCTTTTATTTATTTTCCTATTATATATTTTTGAAAATAGGTCCCTGTTTGGACTTTCTTTTTAGATTCGGCTGATACTGCTATACTACATGCAAATTTAAGCATTTTGATGTTTTCGCGATGTATTAAAAAAATTTAAATGGAGAAGGCTAAACCCTGCCAAACACCTTCATTTACAGAATCAAATTCTTACTCTGCAGCGGAGTATACACTGATATGAAACTTCCTGTGTGCCAGGCCAATACTCGAATGCGGGATCTTTGCCTTTCACGGGCAAGTGCTCTACCGTCTGAGCTACACAAGCACGACTCACGATACGTCCTCACAGCATTACTTCTGCCAGTACCTCCTCTCCTACTTTCCAAACTTCACAGAACATCTCCTACGAACCTAGCAACACTTCCTTCCAGGAGGGCCAGTCGTGCTAGGTTCGCAGGGGTGCTTCTGTGAATTTTGGAAGGTAGGAGACGAGGTACTGGCAGAAGTAAAGCTGTGAGAAGCGGTCCCGAGTTGCGCTTGGGTAGCTCAGTTAGCCGAAGTTACCGAGTTCGAGTCCCGGTCCGCCACATTGTTATAACCTGCGAGGAAGTTTCATATCAGAGCACATTCCTCTGCAGAATGAAAATTTCACTCTCGAAACATCCCCTAGGCTGTGGCTAACACATGTCTCCGCAACATCCTTTCTTCCAGGAGAATCGCAGTAGATCTTCTGTGAAGTTTGGTAGACGAGTTCCTGGTGTAAGTACAGCTGCGCGCGGACGGGTTGTGAGTCGCGCTTGGGTAGCTCACTTGCCCTCGAAAGCGAAAGGTCCTGAGTCTGGGTCCGCTACACAGTTTTAATCTTCGAGAAAGTTTCACCTTTATTTACTCTAGCAAATCTTGAATCACTGGCTAGAAAATTGCCCGATCCGAATCAAATTCGCGTTATTGGAAGGTTCCACACAAATATGCTCTTATGCGTAGGTATTTCACACAGATTCCCACATTCATTCTTAAGAATCCGGAAGCTAGTATCAGTTTAATATTACGAAGATACTACAAGTGAAAGATGTTTCTACGTGGAAGGTTATATCTCTCGTTAAGAGATGGCCACACGACCCCAGTAGGAACGATGGGACGTGGTAGAGGCTTACTTTCTCCGTAGCCTGACCTAGGTCGAGTCTGTGAGTCAGGCGTGTTACAGGATAGCCACCTTCGTTTTGAAAGTAGACAAAACCTGTTACTCCCACGCACGGGCGACGCCTCTGCACCGATCGCTGGTTGCCTCTGAGAGGCGCTTCTGTCCGAAGATACGGCGGAGAAGCATTTGTGTTAAGAGAATCTACGAAAAAAGTGTTATTGCTTCTAGGAAAATAAACAACGGAACGATTAACATTTTAGATGACTTTAATTTAAGCTTGCCAATACAGAATTATCTGTCGCCACTTCATCTCATTTAGAAATAAAGTTACGAAAACTAACTAACACAGATTCCACACAGCTATCAAAATAACTGCAAGGTTGTCTAGCACTGAAACAGTATCACATACAGTGTGCAGTATTGTAACTTGGAACAGCGAAAGATATAAATGAAAAATATTTTATTATTATTCAGTTGTGAGATTAAAAACATGTACCATACCTGGTCTGAAAGAAAGAAAGTTAGGTAGGAGGTTAGAGTGACTTTACTGCAAACGAAGCGCTGCCTGTTTCGGATAAAGGGGGAGGGTGGAGGAAGGAGAAGGAAAGGACCGTGCCCCGTTTAAATAGCCATCGTAGCATTCGCCAGGCTGAACTGTATGGAACGTATATGTGAATGGCCAGGCGTGGCTTCGAGCCCATTGTTTTAACCATTGACCCACTTCGTTCGATATGGGACCCCATCCCCAATATTTGCGTTTGGCGGGCAAAAGCCTACCAACGAGAAAATCCGAACTCAACTAACAGCTTTAATCTGCCAGTGATTTTCATATATAGCTCCTTGTTCCTCAAAAAAGACAAATATCCGCTTTCGAGTCTCATTCCCGTACGCAGTTTCAGTCTTTCAGTGGATCACCATCGATGAATACTCTGATAGTGAATTAACATTTCAGGCCACTCGTTTAGCACGTTTCGCATCGATTTAAAAGACTTCAAATAGGTGAGACAGCTTTCTAAGGTCAGCATCAGAGCGTGACAGTGTAAATGAAGTATCTGAAGATGTGTTACGTATGTCAAGGGACAAATTGCAATCACAAAAGTGAAGACGATTGACGTCGAAGGATGCAAAGAAACATATTTTTGTAAAGGTAGTACACAGAAACAAATATCTGCCAGACACACGACAAGCGTTGTCAGATATCAGGCTCTCACCTCAATCAATTCATCATCGCCCAAAGACTCATCAATGTATATCTGAGAAGATCTGCTTAACCACTCAGCCTTCAATTACAAATCCATCTCATTTTTGTCTAAAATTTTCAAAACTCCTTCGCAAGATTGCCTACAGCAGATTACAGACTGTCACTTACTAACTGTATCCTAGTTTATCTTCTTTGTAGACTTTTCAACAGACAAATTAATAGTTAATCTCACTAATAAAATTTTGGTTCATATGGTTCAAATGGGTCTGAGCATTATAGGACTTAACATCTGAGGTCATCAGTCCCCTAGAACTTAGAACTACTTAAACTAACCTAAGGACATCACACACATCCATGCCCGAGGCAGGATTCGAATCTGCGACCGTAGCGGTCGCGCGGTTCCGGACTGAAGCGCCTAGAACCGCTCGGTCACAACGGCCGGCTAAAATTTTGGCGGAGCTGAAGTAGAGAAATATATTATTGCTGTTTCGCTTGAACTTAGAACGGCCTTTGACTGTTGAAAACGTAAACTTTTGTTAGGCAAAATATAAAGTTACTATATTTGTAGTTCGCCCTTTGTATGACAGAAGTCTCTCTCCATGGCAAGGAACAAATAGAAACGTTTACAGGGGCCCAAAGACATAGCAAACGGTATTCGGAATGCAGCGACATGTAAAATGCTGACCCCTAAGAAACAGTTCTTGGATCAGTCTTCAGCTTAATCTATATTTAGTGAACACTAAACGCTAAAGGTTTCCTTAAAGAAGCAGAAATGTTTGCTGAGGACACAAATTACTTATCAGTGACCCAAAGTCTATTGTACCAGACGTAAGTGAACACAACAGCTGAACAGATTCCACTAAAACTACAGCAAGTACTAATGTTCTCGGGCATTCAAAGAAGCCTGTAAAGCTTCTCAAACAAAGGAATTTGAAACAAGTTCTAGAAACAGCTGTTATAAGTAGAAAGCTGCATGATTTGTGTTTAGATATGTAGTAAATGGAAACAAACTAATTTATAAACAGATCGAAAAACTTAGTTGTGATGGCCTGGAAATATCAGTTGTCTCTCATGTAGTCGAAAAGCAAACGTAAACGGTTGCATTCTTTTTCAGACATCTACACATTCCGAACTTACGAGATAATCTTCCGTGGTAGTAATGCAACGAATGAAATATGTTTGGACAGTGAGCAGGATGACTATCGTACGGAGGCAATAACAGACCATCATACACAGACCTTTCTGTGGATCTTCGAATTCTGACTAACAGATTTAACGGAATTTGTTGCTGCGTATTTAGAATAAGTTAATTTCGTCACAGACCTTGCATTCCCGTGTGACAACAAATAGGTAACAGCAGCTAAACATAAAATTTGAAAAAGCAACAACTGTTATCAAAGTAGCAACCTTTCTACGAACTGATTACGAGGTCCAATTCAGCCATCTTAAGTAATAATAACTGTAATCCGTTGATGAAGTCGCTCACGCACCTTGGTATAGCGATACTCGACCCGCTACAGCTGGTTAGAAGCCTGATCACTAGATGTAAAATAACATCCTGGATTCAAAATCAATCTCACCACATAGTCTCAGGGAGTGGGGGTATGTGGCACTGTTGACGGTGATCCGTCTGTCGAAAGGTGATAGTCAGACTTGGCGGTCCTCGCGATAGGAGTAAGCTGTTGTCGCCACGCGGTTTCAGTGAATGCAGGGTGTCTCTCCTAGAAGTCGACAGGCGCATTTTCTCTGTTGTTCCGACAGTTAACTACGATTTCGTTTTTGCGATGTACAGATGGAGCCGGTGTAGACAAAAGCTGCCCGTAACCTGTTTCATGTGACTGCCAGTGTGAACGGGAAGAGTCGGTTCGTCCCCTCATAAGAAAAAAATTATGTGTCCGTTAGATATTTGGTTTATCGATATGTATTACCAAGGACAGTAAAACAAAATGGTTCAAATGGCTCTACGCACTATGGGACTTAACATCTGAGCTCGTCAGTCCCCTAGACTTAGAGCTATTTAAACCTAACTAACCTAAGGACATCACACACATCCATGCCCGAGGTAGGATTCGAACCTGCGACCGTAGCAGCAGCGCGGTTCCGGACAAGCGCCTAGCGAGGAAAACTGAAACTTATACTAAGTGTGCTCCGAAGACCACGATCCATTTTCCACGCTGTCACAAGGAAGTCTCTTCTTTAAAGCATCTCTAGATGCCCTCGCTACCCGCCGTTGTTCAGCATATCTTTACTGAGTGGGAGGGCGGAGAAATCACAAAAACCTCTAAAGAGGCTCGAAGCGTTTGCCCAATCGGGAGGACGCTAGAAAAGGAACAGGATCGTTGTTCTGGACCCACACCATTTTATCGGACAAAATTTTGGAGTTCAGTGGAAAATTTCCACGACTTCGCGCGTTGACTTGCTTGACCAATTGCGAATGTTAAAAAGAAGGTCGGACGTCAGTTTTCCTCGGTCACATTAGACCACAAGCCACGTCTGAACAAGATTCCCAAGACACTCCAAAGTGAAGCAAAAAGAACCTACTCTGACCACTACTGGTACATGTGCACACCCAATTACTCACACATCCACACACTGCCGAACTTATTCAAGGTGGTGATTACGGAAAAGGGTCAGACAGGTGGCAGATGTGAAACACAAAAATAATAATCAACAAAAATGGGTTCCTACGCGATCTTTCTGGAAGCATATAAATATTATAAGAATAAAATAACGGAAGGCCAGTCTGCCAGACTAATTCAGAGTAAGCTAGGAATTATAAACTATAATTATACGAAAGGGGGCTGAAACGGGAAACACACCGACGCTTTCCGTTGACACTGAGCATAGCGTGAAAGATGTGATGAGTACTTGAGCAGTATTTGTTTGGGCCGGCTCCAGCTACACATTACAAATATCTGCCGAAATACCTAATAAAATGCGCACGACGACACACAGAGTGTACCACTACATCTATACTCCGCAATCTACCTTACGCTGAGGGTACTTTCGGTACCACTTTTATTCCCTCCTCCCCGCCCCTCCCTTTTTCTTGTTCCATTCGTGAATGGTGTCTCCATATGAGATTCAATTTCTCTACTTTTCTCGCCCTGGTCATTTATTGAGATGAATCTGAATCACGATAATATGTAATCTGACTTCTTGGAATGTCCGCTATTAGAGTTTTACAGAACATTTCAATGTCAAGCACAACGGCACTCCTGTTGCATTTGCTATTGGAATTTGATGAGTATCTCCGGAACTCTCCCGCGTTTACTAAACGAACTCGCGACAAAATGAGGCGCTATTCTTAGGATCTTCTCCAACTCCTCTACTAATCCTAAGCTGTAAGGGTCCCAGACTGAAGTGAAATACTCAAGAATCGCTAGATGAGTGTGTTGTTATCCACGTCTTCCGCGGATAACTTACTGTCTCGAAATCTGGCAGAAAATACAAAGAGATTCAAGTCGTATGTAAACGTACCAGCGGCGAGACACAATTGGTGCCATCAATGAACTATAATAATGCTAATGTTACCAACGACAATACAACTACAGTGGCGTTACTAAACATGGTTTTCTGAAATTCTCTCCCTAAGGAAGACGCAGTAAATATTCCATAACTTAGAAGTATATATCCTCGGTGTAGCGAAGTAACTTATATCACTTAATAAGGGCAAGTCTTCTTGTCCAGACTGTACACCAGTTAGGGTTCTTTCAAAATATGTAATATAATAGCAACATATTTAGCAATCATATGCAGTTGCTTGTTCAACGAAAGATCGGTACCTGAGACCTGGAAAGTTACACAGGTCACACCAACACACAAGACAGGAAACAGAGGTAATCCGCTGAATTATAGACGTATGTCACTGACATTGATTTGCAGTACGATTTTGGAACTTTTACTGTGTTCGAACATTATGAAATACCTCGAAGCAAACGATCCGTTGCGATCTGTTGACACATAGCTAGCACAAATTCAAAAAACATCGTTCTTGTGAAAGCACAGTTGGCCCTTTATTAACAAGAAGTAATGAATGCTACTGACAGGGACTCTCAAGTGAATTCCGCATTTCTAGTTTCGAGATGGCTTTTGACACCGTCCACCACAAGCATCTTCTAATCAAATTGGTTGCCTATGGAGTACCGCCTCAGTTGTATGATTGGAATAGTGACATCCTGTGAGTAAGGACATTGTTGGTAGTAACTCACGGAAAGTGAGAGTGAAATCGAAGTGATATTTTGGGTTCCCTAATGAAGTGTGTATGTCCTTTACTATTCTTAATCTATATGAACGATTTAGGAGATGATCTGAGCAACGGGATTGTTTAGAGATTATGTTGTCGTTTACCACCTAGTAAACCCGTCAAAGGAGCAGTATGAATAACTAAATGATTTACACAATATATCTGGTGCGAAAAATTGGTAATTTATCGCGGAAAATAAGAAAGTGTTAGGCCCTCCACTAAAAATATCCGTCAAATTAAGAATAGATGAAGAATCATACACATTTAAAGGTTGTCATTCAAGTAAATACCTAGGGATTACAACTATGAGCATAACATGGAAAATATTTTGCAGAACGTGCAACAAGTCTTCATCAGAGAATGTATACACTACGCTTTTCCGTCCCTATACTGCGCAATACGTTTTTCTGACCAGATAGTATTGACGGAGGACACCGAAAAATTCAAGGAAAAAAAGTATTTTTTTGAGTTTACCGAATTTTAGATGCAAAAAGTTTTTTCCGCAAAGCCGATAGCGGATACAAAGTGAGACCCCAGCACGAAAACAAGGAAGTCCGTAAGATCCATCTGAAAATGGATATATAAGAAATACGAAACCGGAAATGGTTTGATTTAAATAAGCATTTTTAAACAATAGTTGCAGTTGGTTGCAGTTACAAATTATAAATCTTATAATGACTTATTTATTTAAGTTGAGGATCAACCGCCAGACTATACACAAAGCATCGATATTCTGCAGGTCTTCTTGCGTTTCACTACTTTTTTCTGAGGCTGCAACTTTCCTATGTTCAACAGCATTTTCAGAGAATTTTTCCAACTTAACAGTTTTCTGCACTCATTCCATGCTCCTCTGTAAGAAGACCCATTCTAAAATCCTCCAGCACTCATTAGACCTCCACTAGATACATATAAACGTCTTGTAACTTTACACGGGTCTGTGAATGGAAATGGTAAACCACAACCACTAGAGTCTTGTCCAGGGCATCAACGTGGAATTCTCGCTTTTATTCCCACAGCTCACTGTAGAGTGTGGAACTGAGTTTGACTCCGAGAGAAAACTAAAGAAAATACAGCTGGTTAATATTTAATATAGATGCAGCGGTAGTTGGCTCCCTCTTCAAGCGTTACTGAAGGTTCTCTTTCGTGCAGGTGCCTACTAAACGAAAAGTGTGAGTGAAAGGATCTGTTGGTGGTGCTGGAATGCCTATTGAACGACCCAGTTTCCCACTTATGATGCACAACTGTTTCGCAATCATACTCAGACTGGTGACGCTAGAGGCCCCTCTTTTATTAAAGTTATGTTACGGTAGGCCTAAGTTTAGATGCTATTTTCAAAACTGTTGAATTAGTTCATCTTGTGCGACGGTCATAACGTCAGCGTACAGTATGCAGACAGAGCTAAAAACGAGATTCATAATTTTTTCCGCATAAATTCTGGATCTAATTTCTACTGCTCGTGTGAGTCCCACGAGAACGTTATCATCATTATGTTGCAAAGTTAATTGATATACAAAGCAATGACAGAATTCTCTTCAACACTACGCTCAACGTGCTACAGTTTATGAGAATTTACTGTCCGAAAATGTAAGTATGGAATTCACATGGAAAGAAAACAAACCGTTCATTTGCTAAAGTATCTCAAAATAAATCCCCTGCACAAAAATTAGTCCTGAGTTACAAATATTAAAAATAGAGTGTCTCTCTGCAACAGTTGTCATCATTGCAACAAGTCTCGTACTGTCGCTTCAAGTGCCTAGTAGATTTACTCGTGCTTAAGAAATGTCACAAGTCAGACATGACGGAATGGCAAGTAGCGGTCACTGTGCTTGAAGGATTTAAAATTCTGAACTAAGTAACTCAGTTTTGTGTATATGCCAAACCAGTCTGTCAAGAGAGTGTTATTGATGTAGCATACATGGTCCGCAGGTGCAACAAAAGTGAAAAGTGAACATAGAAAGTACTTCAGAAGCTATAACTAGCAGATGCTACTTTTCATTACAGTCGTTTAAAATTGCTTATCAGCCGAGTAATGCATAACAAGCATAGTGTCATGAAATATATTCGCATTTACGAACGGGGACAACCATCAGCTGTATAATGGAATGACGACAATGAAAACTTGTGCCGGACCGGGGCTCGAAAGCGGATTTTCCGAACAGTCTCCTTAATCACTTTGGCTATCGATGCACAATTCACGTCCAGACCCAAATTCCCATATGTTGTCGTTCACGGGTCACAGCCTGCACTCTTGCACGTTATGTAATTCCCGTACATGGGTAGGATATTTTAATTGAAGCTCGCTGCTTGGTGGATAAATGCGATATTGCAGTGGCTGTGTTAAGAAGTACAAAGCAATGTCTTTCGGCCACGCGTGCGTGTCCGAAATGACAGGCACTGCGGCGACTGCAGCCATCATGAAATACACGAAGTTTATTCGCAATTGCGAATACAGACAACCATCAGCTGTATAATGGAATGACGACAGTGAAAATTTGTGCCGGACCGAGCTCCAACCCCACTAATGCGGCCTCTCGCGTAAAGAGGGAAATCCGGGTTCGAGTTCCATTCGAGCACGAATTTTCATTGTCGTCATTCCATTATACAGCTAATGGTTATCCGTATACATGTCATGTATTTCATGGCGGCTTTAGTCGCCGCTGTACCTGCATGTCCGAAGGAACATCTTAACAACACAGCCTCTGCAATATCGTACAGATAGTGTCGGTACAAATAACGTTGTTTACACACAAACATTGATTTTTTTAACCTATAGCTTGAGAACGAATATTATATTTACTTACTTCCTGCTTTTCTCTTTTACGTATGTAGCAGAAAGACATAAAAAGTGGCAAAAACTAAAATCGGAGCCTAAAACCGACGAACCACTTAAATTTTAAAGAAAAAGTATTCCAAGCGACAGTTTAGCTACTGCAGGAGACTTGGCGATTTTCTGTCAGGACATTCAAACAGTTCAAAAACAAAAAGAAAGTCTTAAGGAAACAGCAAAAAGACTAAGACTCCAAATATAGTTTGGAAAAACAAAACACATGTCTAGCAACAACTTGATACCCAAAATTCTAAGAACTAGATAGAGCAAAATCGAGAGTGTTTCTCAGTTCAAATAGTTAGTCGAAACCATTCAGGAGGCTGGCCTGGAGAAATGGTTACACAACTTGTTGCCACAGAACAGAAACAGCCTTCAGACTAACAAAAGATATGCGTAACAAAAAATGTATCTCAAAGTACTCAACACTGAGACACTACAATACAATTATCAAACCACAGTGTTTATGGGGCTGAAACTTTCTTTTTAAATAGAACGAGAGGGGTTGGAAAAATGCAAAAGAGGAAACGAAAAGTATCAGGAAAATTTTTGGGCCATATTATACTGAAGAAGAGATTTAAAGGAATTGTGAATTATACAACATTTTTTCATTTTAAAAAACACAAATCGAGAGTGCAAGTGCTTTACTTTTTTTTTTTTTTTTTTTGCGGACGTCACATTACATCCGTTCAAGTTCGTTTGTTGATCCTTCCACTCAGTTTTTTATTACAGAGGCCAACCAGCTCTCTGACCGAAACCATCTTTTTTTTTAAATTCTTTGTTGATCTCATTTTGTTCTATTTTGTTCGTTGTATATGTTCGGGGCGGACGTCTCATGACACCCGTTCAGGTTGTTCGTTGATCTGTTCACTCAGTTTTTTTATTACAGACTGACCGAACACGCTGAGCTACCGTGCCGGCAAACCATCTGAGCCACCCAAGCACGACTGACGCGCCGTCCTCACAGCTTCACTTCTGCCAGTACCTCGTCTCCTACCTTCCAAAGCCATGTCTCCGGAATATCCTTTCTTTCAGGAGTGCTAGTTCTGCAAGGTTCGCAGGCAAACCATCTGAGCCACCCAAGCACGACTGACGCGCCGTCCTCACAGCTTCACTTCTGCCAGTACCTCGTCTCCTACCTTCCAAAGCCATGTCTCCGGAATATCCTTTCTTTCAGGAGTGCTAGTTCTGCAAGGTTCGCAGGACAGTTTCTGTAAAGTTTGGAAGGTAGGAGACGAGGTACTGGCAGAAGTGAAGCTGTGAGGACGGGGCGTGAGTCGTGCCTGGGATGCTCAGATGGTAGAGCACTTGCCCGCGAAAGGCAAAAGTCCCGAGTTCGAGTCTCGGTCCGGTACACAATTTTAATCTGCCAGGAAGTTCCATATCAGTGCACACTCCACTGCAGAGTGAATATCTCGTTCTGGAAACATCCCCCAGGCTGTGGCTAAGCCATGTCTCCGCAATATCCTTTCTTTCAGGAGTGCTAGTTCTGCAAGGTTCGCAGGACAGTTTCTGTAAAGTTTGGAAGGTAGGAGACGAGGTACTGGCAGAAGTGAAGCTGTGAGGACGGGGCGTGAGTCGTGCCTGGGGTGCTCAGATGGTAGAGCACTTGCCCGCGAAAGGCAAAGGCTCCGAGTTCGAGTCTCGGTCCGGCACACAGTTTTTTGTATGATCATATTAAATGAATGAAAACAACAAACTTAATTAGACAGCTTCTGGAATTCTATGAAAGTCACAATAAATCCAAAAGTGAGACAATAAAATGGATCATAGCAGTAAAAGAAGACGTGCATGAAGCAGCAGTAACACATCTTGATACACAAGACAGAAAAATTTTTATTAAGGAAATGCACAACTGGACAACTGGATTGGCAGAAAAACCCAGCAAGATCGGAACAACTCCATCTGTTGCGCGAAAGAGAGCCCATTCTGAGACGACTTAAGTAATATGACCACAAAGAAAAGCTAAAATAAAAGTCAGAAAATGCCCTTTGTCGTATATCGCGTGGTACAAAAGGACCAAAACGTTAATAATAATAATAATCACAACAACATTTCAATTTTTGTCCTTTTCGTCATGGCTGCATGCTTTAGTGCGAAAAAATCATAGAGCTTGGAACGATATACTAGTCCAGTCACTTTTGTGCTACATGCATTACATCATTATATCTAATATAACCTAAAGCGTCTCCACCTTCAGCTCGTCATAATGTGACCTTTCTGGGGCTGTAGCATTATAGCTACACACCATGGGCCGTGTGCAATTTCGGACTGCGTTTTACGCATACAACAGTACCGCAAGGCGTATTATACATATAATACGGGTGAGCATACTGCCGGCACTACCGTGGGAGCGCGAGGCCAAATACGAGCAGGTTGAGTGGGAGCTCCAGCTCACATGTAGGAGTAAAAAATGTGGGTCACGGGAAAGCTTGCCAGTTACACTTTAATAGAGCATTTTTTTTCCTTTTTTTGTCTTTCTATGACAAGCTAGCTGCGATTTGAGAAAGTGTTGCCAGTCGAGTCTGTTTTCCTGGCGGAATATAATATAACGTGGAAAACGAACACTACCAAAGACACGGACGAGTAATGAATGACCTCTCTTATACAGTCCAGTGATGTTAATACGTAAATAAACAGCAATTACGCGAAAACCACTTGAAAATCTCCGGCAAATCTTACAGAAACAGCTAAACATCACAGTAGTTTTTTGAAATATTCAACCTTCTGAAACTACCAAAAGCTTCTGGAACACGTAGTGACATAACCATAAAAGCTTCTACAGTGATTCTCGATGTCTCTGGCTGCGCCAAAGTTTCCTATATTAAATTTAAATACGTCTAGGAGAAGCGAAACCTGATACTGAGAAACGATTGATAGTAACATCGACGAACCGAAGGTTGTATCTCAGGCAGTCTTTCATTGTAATATATTTTTTTCCAGAGATAATTATAACCGAGCGTGCTGAAGCAGTGTTTAAGGCACTGGACTCGCATTCAGTTCGCCGATCTCGACTGAAATCCCGCGGCCTAAGGCACGTTTCTGTGCGTAATAATTCGTCTCCTGCTACCGGAGACGTTCTCAGAGGCTATGAAGACATTGTTAATTTACGAACGAAAACTTCCTTCCATATGGATATCAATTAACTGCCTTTATACAGCCGTCGAGGATGTCTCCTGCAATAGGAGACGAAATATTAAGCACAGAAGCATGTTTTAGACCATTGCCTAATGCCCATAAAACCATTGTCACTAAAAATATAAATACTTTTCATGGAAGCCTGCGTTGCGTGATTTTTTATTTATGTTTTCCGTTGTTTCACCTATTCACTTAATGTAAACGACGAGATGTGTCCTGTAAAAAGTTAGGTGACTAGTCTCCTTTCCTGTCGTTCCCCAATATGACGCCGTGTGCACCGTCTCCAACAGCCTCTCCATAGACCGAACGTGAAACCGCAACTTTCCTTTTTTTTGTTTAGTCGTTTCATTCTTACGGGGTATTTTTCTGGGGTAACTCATCACTTAGGAAAAAAAGTATTGATTGCAGTGAGAATAACATGTGGTACTCACCCACGGTCGTCAAGGAGTTAGGCATTTTAACTAAACCATCACAATACATATATTCGCTACTGAAACTCGTCATTAATAATCCATCGGAATGTGAGAAGATTATTGACGTCCACACCTACAACAATAGAGGAAAAATGACCTTTATTGCCCATTATTAAAGCTGTCAGTGATTCACGAAGGAGTTCAACATGCAACAACAAAAATTTGCCCGATAATGTAAAATGTGTGACAGATAGCAAAACAACATTTAAATCTAACATTTCATTCACAACTTTTTGTATTTCAGTGGACGAATCGCCCTGCGTAGGTGAGAGGGTCACATATCGTTAAAAGATATCGCCGCAACAAAAAAAACGCCAAGTCAAGAATCTTATGTGTGGTGCCCCAGCCATCACCTCCACCCACCAGGCTGCATGTCACTGATATCAAATTTTTAGGCTAATTAATTAAATTGATCGTGAGAGTCACTTTGCATGGCAAGTGAATTTTCTTTTTCAGTAGTCAGATTACACTCACCAGGTAGCTGAAATAGGAAACCCTGGAGAGAAGATGATTTTCTTTTCCAGGATCACTATGGAGAAGTACCACTTGAAACTGACCACAGAAGGATTCCACCGTCAGCAACATACATTTCGCGTCTGCAGTTTGGAATCCAGTGTCTCCATTCTGCCGCATACCTAAATTGGATCCTAAGGAGATGTCTTTAAATGATTACAGCCACTAATGAATCATATTCGTGTCACTCACATATCTCGAAATGAGTCACCTTTTTCGAACCTATCTGCAACAGTAAAACTCCAACGTGGTTTTTTAGGCAGCCCCTATGCATCTTGTAACTGTTCCTCAGTCACTGCCCTGCCCTCCCTGCAGCTTTGTGCACGTGATTTTTCCAGTTTAAGTCGGAAATGAGCAGAAGTTGGAGAGCGCTATATCAACCACCTTCTGCATCGTGTGTAGAAACAGGTTGAGCTGAGTTGATGCGACAGGATTGTGTTTTGACCATTCAGTGGAAATGGGGACATGTTATAGCTCTGCCAACAGTGTACGATGTGTAAGGCCAACGCCAAACGAAGTTTTCTTCTGCAACACGAGATAGTAGTAGGAAAAGACAGTACGGGAAGTGGAAGAAGTACGAGGATTTTGCTACTGCATTGCGGTGCGTCTCCAAACTGCATACAGGTACTGTTGTCCAAAGGAGATCTGCCTCCCTCAGAGTGCATTCACGTCTGTCACCCAAACATTCTCTCTATCGTCGTTATTTTGTGCCAGCGGATAGAGAATAAAAAACTATGAACTATAAAAACTCCACTAAGGTCATGTGGTAGAGAACTCAATCAGATTTTACCATGTTCCTGGCTTCGAATATACACTCCTGGAAATGGAAAAAAGAACACATTGACACCGGTATGTCAGACCCACCATACTTGCTCCGGACACTGCGAGAGGGCTGTACAAGCAATGATCACACGCACGGCACAGCGGACACACCAGGAACCGCGGTGTTGGCCGTCGAATGGCGCTAGCTGCGCAGCATTTGTGCACCGCCGCCGTCAGTGTCAGCCAGTTTGCCGTGGCATACGGAGCTCCATCGCAGTCTTTAACACTGGTAGCATGCCGCGACAGCGTGGACGTGAACCGTATGTGCAGTTGACGGACTTTGAGCGAGGGCGTATAGTGGGCATGCGGGAGGCCGGGTGGACGTACCGCCGAATTGCTCAACACGTGGGGCGTGAGGTCTCCACAGTACATCGATGTTGTCGCCAGTGGTCGGCGGAAGGTGCACGTGCCCGTCGACCTGGGACCGGACCGCAGCGACGCACGGATGCACGCCAAGACCGTAGGCGAGGACCATTCGCAACCGTCTCCATGAAGCTGGGCTACGGTCCCGCACACCGTTAGGCCGTCTTCCGCTCACGCCCCAACATCGTGCAGCCCGCCTCCAGTGGTGTCGCGACAGGCGTGAATGGAGGGACGAATGGAGACGTGTCGTCTTCAGCGATGAGAGTCGCCTCTGCCTTGGTGCCAATGATGGTCGTATGCGTGTTTGGCGCCGTGCAGGTGAGCGCCACAATCAGGACTGCATACGACCGAGGCACACAGGGCCAACACCCGGCATCATGGTGTGGGGAGCGATCTCCTACACTGGCCGTACACCACTGGTGATCGTCGAGGGGACACTGAATAGTGCACGGTACATCCAAACCGTCATCGAACCCATCGTTCTACCATTCCTAGACCGGCAAGGGAACTTGCTGTTCCAACAGGACAATGCACGTCCGCATGTATCCCGTGCCACCCAACGTGCTCTAGAAGGTGTAAGTCAACTACCCTGGCCAGCACGATCTCCGGATGTGTCCCCCATTGAGCATGTTTGGGACTGGATGAAGCGTCGTCTCACGCGGTCTGCACGTCCAGCACGAACGCTGGTCCAACTGAGGCGCCAGGTGGAAATGGCATGGCAAGCCGTTCCACAGGACTACATCCAGCATCTCTACGATCGTCTCCATGGGAGAATAGCAGCCTGCATTGCTGCGAAAGGTGGATATACACTGTACTAGTGCCGACATTGTGCATGCTCTGTTGCCTGTGTCTATGTGCCTGTGGTTCTGTCAGTGTGATCATGTGATGTATCTGACCCCAGGAATGTGTCAATAAAGTTTCCCCTTCCTGGGACAATGAATTCACGGTGTTCTTATTGTTGTGTCGATTCCCTAAGGTCTCGACACAATGAGTGGCTAGGTGCACGCGAAACTAACGCAGACGGGCGTAAATTCTGAAACAGGAGACTGGATGAAAACTATAAAGAAAAGAAGAGAGATTTTAATATACTTAACTTTAATGTAGTCTTGTTCTTGTTGAAATACATCTCTTGCATAGTAGTAAGCAATTAGCAATGATACACATGGCGCCTTGCTAGGTAGTAGCGAGGGACTAGCTGAAGGCTATTTAATCTGTCTCTCGGCAATTGAGAGGAATACTTGGTAGGTCTAGTCGCAAGCTATGTCGTCCGTACAACTGGGGCGAGGTCAAGTCCGTGTCTTGTGACCTGCCCTGTGGTGGCGCTACGTTTGCGAATACACAGTGGCGACACGCGGGTCCGACATGTACTACAGGACCGCGGCCGATTTAAGTTACCACCTAGCAAGTGTGGTGTCTAGCGGTGACACCACATTCCTCCCCCGCAAATCGGCGAACGGTCGTGAGATAAGGCTTCCGCCCGCCGTGGGGAGGACCCCATGTTGACGTATGCGATGAGGTGGGGAGCCTAACAACAGGCGAGGCTGTGCCACCCGCACCCGGCCATTCGGTCCGAGGGGAGCTAGGAAACGCCTGCAAACCTAGTCCAGGGTGCACGTCAACATGAGGTGTTTGCGCACGTAATGAGACAGAAGGGTCGACCTCCATGTGGTCGGAGCACCCGACGGGCGAAGACGACATCTGGTCCGGAGCGGGCAAGAAGTCCATGGCGGAGGACGGCTGGTCACGGGAAGCAAGCGGCGGCGCGTGACCCAGGGAGGCGCCATGCGGTTGCAGCGAAGCGTCCGCTGCGGGCGGCGCCGGCGGCGGCTGCGGCGGCGCGACGCCATGAGGCAAAATGGAAGGCATCGTCGGTAACACCTGGGGATGAGGCGAGCCAGTAGATGGGTCCCCAAGGCGCTGACCGGACGGCTCCGTCGCTGAAAGCAGACGGGGAGCGGCAGAACCCAGGCGACGACAGAGGCGCAGCTGATTGAGATGCCGACGCACCTCACCAGAGGCCCCCAAAACCAAATACATCGCGCGGCCGAGGCAGCGAAGAATGCGCCCTGCGAGCCAACGCCGTGAACCGCGATAGTTGCGATAATAGACAACGTCGCCAGGAGCAAAAGCAGGAGACTGCCGCAGCACAGGAACCTGATGTGGCGGATGCAGCAAAGACATCAAAGTTCGATGAGAACGACCATGAAGCAACTCAGCCGGCGAGCGACCATCGCGAGGCTGAGAGCGATATGAAGACAAAAAGAGCAACAAAGCGTCCTCCCGAGAATGCGACTCTTTCAACTTCAACATCTGTGACTTGAAAGTCCGGACCAATCGTTCAGCGGCACCGTTTGACTGAGGCGAAAACGGCGCGGATGTCAGATGTTGAATACCATTGGCCTTGCAGAACGACTGAAATTCTGCGGACATGAATTGTGGGCCATTGTCGGAAACAATAGTCTGCGGAAGACCTTCAATGCAAAAGATAGCAGACAAGGCTTGGATGGTGGCAGAAGACGTCGTGGAAGACATCCGGACAACAAAAGGAAAATTACTGAAAGCATCGACCACAACCAACCATCGAGCATTCCAGAATGGACCAGCAAAATCGATGTGCAAGCGTTGCCAAGGGGAAGTGGCTTTCGGCCATGCAAAGAATTTCCGCGGCGGTGCGGATTGTTGTTCGGCACACGCCACGCAAGAGGAGCACATATTCGCAATCGCAGCATCGATTCCGAACCAAGTACAGTGCTGACGAGCAAGTTGTTTAGTTCGCACTATACCCCAATGTCCTTGGTGAAGAAGCTTTAAGACAGAGGACTGTAACGAACGTGGGACTACGACTCTGGATTGATCATTATCAGAACGCAACAACAAAACACCACGTCGGACAAAAAGTCTCTCCTTGTGAGCAAAAAAACGGCGAACCAAAGGATCCTCGATCCGTGACTTTGACAAGGGCCATTGCGTAGCAACAAAACGCAACACAGTAGCAAGGACAGGGTCAGCAGCTGTGGCTGTAGCTACACGACGAAAATCAATCGGAAACGATGCGACCACGTCATCGGCTTCCGAATCAATGAACATGCAAGCAAGTTCGGAAGAATCGAATGCCTTATCCTCAGCAACAGGCAAACGGGACAACGCATCAGCGTTTCCGTGCTTAGCAGTGGACCGATACAAGATATCGTAGCGGTACTGCGAGAGAAAAAGTGACCAGCGAATGAATTTCTGCGCTGTACGTGGAGGTACAGGCTTTGTCGGATGAAAAAGCGATGTCAAAGGTTTGTGGTCCGTGATGATGGTAAAGCGACGACCATACAAGAAGTCGTGAAACTTTGTTACACCAAACACAAGAGCCAAAGCTTCCTTCTCTATTTGTGAATAATTTCTTTGCGCAGAGGAGAGCAATTTGGACGCAAAGGCAATAGGGCGATCATGCGAGCCATCTTTGTGCGCAAGCACAGCACCGATCCCGAAATCCGATGCATCTACCATCAACAAAAGGGGTTTTCGGGGATCGAATGGCGTAAGGCAAGTATTTGAAAGTAACGCCGATTTCAACTGGCGAAAGGCGCGTTCGCATTCCGTCGTCCAGACGAACGGAACACCTGTACGGCGTAAGCGATGAAGCGGAGCTGAAATAGAAGAAGCATTGCGCACAAACCGATGATAATAATTTACCTTACCCAGCACACTCTGTAGCTGTTTTAAGTTCTGCGGTGACGGCAAGTCCTGAATGGCACGAAGGTGCTCTGGACTCGGATGTATACCTTGGGCGTTTATGACATGCCCCAGGTAGGGTAAGTCACGAGCAAAAAACACACATTTGTCCTTCCTCAAGCGAAGACCATTCTGACGCAAGACCTGAAATAAGGTCCGGAGATTCTGCAAATGTTCTGCTTCTGTCTTTCCTGAGATTACAATATCGTCCAGATAGTTCGCAGCCGTAGGGACCGACGCACAAATAGTTTGTAAATATTGCTGAAATAAAGCAGGGGCGGATGCACACCCGAATGGCACTCTTTTGAAGCGATACAAGCCAAGATGCGTGTTTACCACCAAGACGCGCTGGGAGTCTTCGTCCACAGGTAGTTGCAAGTACGCATCTGCTAGGTCCAATTTTGAAAAATATTTTCCCGGGCACAGTTTGTCAAAAAGATCTTCCGGGCGGGGCAAAGGAAAAGTAGCAGTCACAAGTTGTGGATTCACAGTTGCCTTGAAGTCCACGCAAAGTCTCAATTTTCCGGAAGGTTTGGGCAAAATGACTAAGGGTGAGGCCCAGAGAGAAGCCTGCACACGTTCAATTACACCTTGAGATTCTAATTCGGCTAATGTTTTTGCGACCTCATCACGCAATGCGTGGGGAACATTGCGCGCTCTGAAAAATTTTGGTTGCGCGTTGTCTTTCAGTTCCAAATGCGCTGCATAGTTCTTAGCGCAACCAAGGCCCGGTGCAAAAATGTCTGCAAATTCTTCACAAAGACTAGAAACACTGGCGGAAGGCACAGTCTGATTCACTGATAGGACCTGATTCACTATAGACAAATTAAACAATTGAAACAAATCTAAACCAAACAAGTTCACTGCACTAGAGGAACGAAGAACATAAAATGACACAAGTTTTGTCTGTCCCTTGTATGTTGCAATAAGGCTGCACCGTCCTAACACAGGTATATGCTGTCCTGAGTAACTAGTTAACGTAACATTTGCGGCACGCAATGGCGGTTGGCCCAGTTGTTTGTACGTGTCGTGATTGAGCAATGAAACTGCAGCTCCGGTATCGAGCTGGAATGGTATCACTTTTCCTGCAAAGTCTAAGTCCACAAAAAGTTTATTGTCTTGTTGACGACAAGAGCGACTGTCTCGTGCAATTTGAACTGATACAGGTCCAGAAGCACTTGCAACTTTACGGGATTTCCGGCGACGTCGACGCACACTTTGGGTGGGACGAACACAGTCACTGTTAGCTAAAGTGTCACTGGACGGGTGGGAATGAACTACATGAATGTCCATGGGCGAAGGTCCACGAGCCTGATTGTCCTGGGTTCGATTCCGGCGCGAAGCAAAGGGCCTGGAATTTGTGTGATTGTCTGACCTAAGCTTTTTCTGGCAAACACTTTGTACATGTCCTTTCTTGTGACAGTAAAAGCAAATAGCTTGGCGTGACGGGCAATTTTCACGCGAATGTCTAGTGGCACACCGCGGGCAAGATTTCACTGCATTTGCTTGCTTACGCGGCGCACTTGGTTGCAAGCTAGGCGGCCGCAGCGAAGTCGGGCGCGAGGGCCGCTTAGCGTCCCGCGCAGCGGGCCCGGCGGGCCGATTAACGTGACACACTGCCGGCGAAGGTTCAAATGATGCCTGAGCAAAGTCAAGTGTGTCTTGCCTGTCCAATATGTCTATCACTTGTTGCAGGGAGGGATTAACGAGTTTCAAAATCTGTTCCCTTATGCGAACATCAGAAACGTTCTGTGCAATTGCATCACGCACCATAGTATCTGAATATGGGAGGCCACATTCACAGGCAAACGCACAGTCTCTAGTCAGTCCTTGCAAAGTTGCTACCCACTCCCTATTAGTCTGACCGGCCGTACGTTTTGTACGAAAAAACGTATACCGTTTTGCAACAACATTAACTGTTTCTTTGAAATAGGCATCTAAAGCAGACAAAATTTCTTCGTAGGACAGAGTTGCTACGTCGCGTCGGGGAAACAATTTCACTATCACCCGGTAGGTAGACACACCGACACAAGAAAGCAAAAACGGCTGCCGCTCTTTACCTTGAATTCCATAAGCAGTGAGGTGGAAGTTGAACTGATCGGCCCACTCAGTCCAGCTTTCGGTTGTGGCCTCGAAGGGCCTAAATGGCGGTGCGACAGCGTTGTGTGGCTGCGGTAGCGAAGAAGCGGCTGCCGCCGCATCGGTTTGCAGCGCACGTTGACCCTGGACGAGCTGTCCAAGGGCTTCCAATAACGCCTGCGTCTGCTGATTCTGCAAGCGAAAAAATTCGGACAGTACATCTGGAGAATGCGGCGAAGCCATGACACAAGCAAATTAGAGCAAGTATAACACAAAGACTGCAACGTGGGCGCGGCACCACTCCTCGGCGCCAAAATATTGTTGTGTCGATTCCCTAAGGTCTCGACACAATGAGTGGCTAGGTGCACGCGAAACTAACGCAGACGGGCGTAAATTCTGAAACAGGAGACTGGATGAAAACTATAAAGAAAAGAAGAGAGATTTTAATATACTTAACTTTAATGTAGTCTTGTTCTTGTTGAAATACATCTCTTGCATAGTAGTAAGCAATTAGCAATGATACACATGGCGCCTTGCTAGGTAGTAGCGAGGGACTAGCTGAAGGCTATTTAATCTGTCTCTCGGCAATTGAGAGGAATACTTGGTAGGTCTAGTCGCAAGCTATGTCGTCCGTACAACTGGGGCGAGGTCAAGTCCGTGTCTTGTGACCTGCCCTGTGGTGGCGCTACGTTTGCGAATACACAGTGGCGACACGCGGGTCCGACATGTACTACAGGACCGCGGCCGATTTAAGTTACCACCTAGCAAGTGTGGTGTCTAGCGGTGACACCACACTTATTTCAATTTCCAGGAGTGTATATAGTTAAAGGCTACCCAGCCATTGACCTTCGTCTGTGCGAATGCGCACAGGTTGCCCAAACTGTTACGGGAATCGCCAAAGCGTGCGCGAGTAATGAGTGGATGAGCAAATGTCTATAAGGTACATTACATATGTAGAATTGTGGACAGTTGGGAATGTGAGTCTCACGGGAAGCGTGCAAGGGATAAGTCTCTGCAGTCGCGCTATTCATCTGTGTCCTCGGTGGCTCATATGGATAGAGCGTCTGCCATGTAAGCAGGAGATCCGGGGTTAGAGTCCCGGTCGGGGCACACATTTTCAGCTGTCCACATTGAGGTATATCAACAACACCTGTCGGCAGCTGAGGGTTTCAGTTAGTCATCAAGAACAACTCAGTTTGAAAAGGGTGGAAAATGAAATTAATCAGAACCACATAAGACGGAATCAGCTCAGCATTTGACTAAAGTGATTCTGGGTATCTATGGTAACCCGAACTTAAGGAAATGAATTTGAAAGCTATGCCCCCCTAGTACTAATCACTGCGCAATGTTGCTCTGTGCCTCCGCCTCAGTGCAGTTAGATAGTACGACCCATGGGTACTCAGACTACAACGCGAGACTTTGGCCGTGTGTGAACAAGGGAGCGAGCCACGCTCGCTAAACGCTTTCCTGCAAAGCACCTCAGAAAGTAATGAAGCAGCACGCTCGGCGGGGAAAGGGCGCTAAAGGCCGGAGCGGTTCAGCCAGTGCCGCGCCGTGATGTAATCGCCAGCCGCAACGCCGCTACTCGCAAATATGCGGAAACCATTACGCCTTCATTCTCAGAAGCTCTATGAGAACTACTAGAAGTGAGAACAATTTCATTTCGTACACTACTGGACGAAAAGTAAGCGAACGTGGAAATCAGTATAAAGGCATTGATATTTGCATAAAAATTAGAATTTTCGGTTAGAATATTTGCGCACAGTATATATGCAATAGTATTAAATTCAGTATACTGACAAATGCAGTCAAATGGTATTGCATTTTATGTTGGTTGCTTGATTTGGGGGGAGGGAACCAAACACCGAGGTCATCGGTCCCAGCGGAATAGGGAAGGATGGGGAAGGAAATCGGCCGTGCCCTTTAAAAGGAACTATCCCGACATTTGCCTGAAACGATTTAGGGAAATCACGGAAAACCTAAACCAGGATAGCAGAAAGCGGGTTTGAACCGTCAACCTCCCGAATAAGAGTCCAGTGTGCTAACCACTGCACCACCTCGACCGGTGTATTTTATATCAGTAGTACGGTATATAACAAGACATCGACGATTCAGGTGAAGAGGGTGGAACTTGGTATGAAGGCAGTGGACTCTGTGCGGTGTTGCTGTGTGTGTGCGTGCCTTCCCTACAGATGGGAAACAGACACCATTAGTGACAGTGTGTGTTGTGTACATAAACCGCCATTGTAACGCAGCCACTCGAAAAACAGTTATCATGTGATGAAAAAGCAAAAATGGGAATATCTAATCGTCAATTCGCCAAGAAGTTGAACCGTTCAAGTACACTGATTTATAATTTCGTTAGATTCGTGCACGATGTGGACAGAGCGGATAATATGTGCAAAGTACAAAATTGTCTGAGCCATCGAAACAGTTACTTTTGCGCAAAGCAAGAGCCACTAACCGTTATTCTTTTCAAGTTGTTGATTTACAGTTGCCAGTAACTGCCAGACGTGTACGATAAATTTTGTCAAATGAAAACATCTTGCATTCAAGAAAAGACTGCAGATACCAACTCTAACACCCAAACATAAACAGGCTAGACTGTAGTTCGCTGAAAATGATATGTCATGGTCTTGAGAATGGGATAAAGCGATCTTCAGTGATGAGAAAAAGTTTAATTTTGGTGGTGCGGGTGGATTTCAATATGATTGGCATGATCTGAGAACAGAACAGCGGGTAAGAATGAGAGGAAATTTTAGTGGTGGAAGTGTTATGACTTGGGCAGCATTCTGCACTAAAGGTAAATCACACATTGCTTGGGTGAACACTAGAATAAATTCCACATCTATATCTTCTTGGATACTCTGCAAATCACATTTAAGTGCCTGGCAGAGGGTTCGTCGAACCACCTTCACAATAATTCTCTATTATTCCTATCTCGCGCAAAGAACGAACACCTGTATCTTTCGGTGCGAGCTCTGATTTCCCTTATTTTATTGTGGTGATCGTTTCTCCCTATGTAGGTCGGCATCAACAAAATATTTACGCATTTGGAGGAGAAAGCTGGTGATTGAAACTTCGTAAGAAGATTCCGCCGTAACGAAAAACGCCAATGTTTTAATAATGTCCACCCCAAACCCTGTGTTATTTCACTGACACTCTCTCCTCTATTTCGCGATAGCAAAAAACGTGCTGCCCTTCTTTGAACTTTCTCGATGTACTCCGTCAATCCTATCTGGTAAAGATCCCAAACCGCGCAGTAGTATTCTAAAAGAGGACGGACAAGCGTAGTGTAGGCAGTCTCTTTAGTAGATCTGTTACATTTTCTAAGCGTCCTGCCGATAAAACGCAATCTTTGGTTAGCATTCCCCGCAACATTTTCTACGTATGACTTCCAATTTAAGTTGTTCAAAATGGTTCACATGGCTCTGAGCGCTATGGGACTTAACATCTGAGGTCATCAGTCCCCTAGAACTTATAACTACTTAAACCTAACTAACCTAAGGACATCACACACATCCATGCCCGAGGCAGGATTCGAACCTGCGACCGTAGCGGTCGCGTGGTTCCAAACTGAAGCGCCTAGAACCGCTCGGCCACACCGGCCGGCATTTAAGTTGTTCTTAATTGTAATTCCTAGGTATTCAGTTGAATTTACGGCCTTTATATTTGCCTCATTTATCGTGTATCCGAAGTTTAACGGATTCCTTTTAGCACTCATGTGGATGACCCCACACTTTTCGTTATTTAGCGTCAATTGCCAATTTTCTATGACGTTACTAGTCGATAAACGACAGCGTCATCTGTAAACAACTTAAGACGGCTACTGAAATTGAAATATATAAGGAAGAGCACAGGGCCTATAACACTACCTTGGGGCACGCCAGAAATCACTTCTGTTTTACTCGATGACTTTCCGTCAGTTACTATAACATGTGACCTCTCTGACGGGAAATCACGAATCCAGTCACGTAACTGAGACGATATTCCATAAGCACGTGATTTCACTACAAGCCGCTTGTGTGGTACAGTGTCAAAAGCCTTCTCGAAATAAATTTGAAATCCCCTGTCAATAACATTCAACACTTCGTGTGAGTAAAGAGCTAGTTGTTTCACAAGAACGAAGTTTTCTAAATCCGTGTTGACTGTGTGTCAATAAACCATTCTCATCGAGATAATTAATAATTTTTAGGACAATATATGTTCCAAAATCCTGCCGCATATCGACGTTAATGATAAGGGCCTGCAATTTAGTGGATTACTCCTATTGCCTTTCTTCAATATTGATATGACCTGTGCAACTTTCCAGTCTTTGGGTACGAATCTTACGTCGAGCGAACTGTTGTTGTATGTGATTGTTAAGTATATTGCTATTGTATCAGCATACTCTGTAAGGAACCTAACTGGTATACAGTCTGGACGGGAAGACTTGATTTTGTTAAGTGATTTAAGTTTCTTCACTACTGCGAGGATATCTACTTCTACGTTACTCATGTCGGCAGCTGTTCTTGATTCGAAATTTGGAATATTTACTTCGTCTACTTTGGTGAAGGAACTTCGGAAGGCAGTGTTTAGTAACTCTGCTTTGTAAGCACTGTCGTCAACAGTATTTCCATTGCTACCGCGCAGAGAAGGCATTGATTGTTTCTTGTCGCTAACATACTTCACATACGACCAGAATCTCTTTGGATTTTCTGCCAGGTTTCGAGACAAAGTTTCGTTGTAGAAACTATTATAAGCATCTCGCATTGAAGTCCGCGCTAGATTTCGAGCTTCTGTAAAATATCGCCAGTCTTGGAGCTTTTACGTCCGTTTAAATTTGGCATGTTTTTTTCGTCGTTTCAGCAACAGTGTTCTGCTCCGTTTTGTGTGCCAAGGAGGATCAGCTCCGTCGTTTGTTAATTTATTTGGTATAAATGTCTTAATTGCTGCCGATACTATTTCTTTCAATTCAAGCCCCATCTGGTCTGCACTTACATTTTTAATTCGGATGGAGTGGAGATTGTCTCTTAGGAATTCGTCAAGTGAATAGCTACATTTTTTATTTGTTTTTGGAGAATTTCGGGGTTGTTATTCAATGTCTCTACGACAACAATGTGTTCACTAATCCCTTTATCCGTGTTGATGCTCGTTATTAGCACACGATTATTTGTTGCTAGGGGGTCAAGTGTGTTTTCACAACCGTGTACTATTCGCGTGGGCTCATGAACTAACTGCTCGAAACAATTTTCGGGGAATGCGTTTAGCACAATTTCGGATGCTGTTTTATGCGTACTTCCGGAATTAAACATGTATTATCGCCAACATACCGAGGGTAAATTTAAGTCGCCACCAACTATAACTGTATGAGTCTTATACGTCTTTGAAATCATACTCGAGGTTTCCTTGAACCTTTCAGCAACAGTATCATCTCTAATACGTACACTGAGATGCTAGACAGAGACTGGATTAGAATGTAAGAGGATCTATTGGACGATAATCTAATGTTTCAACAAGATAATGCATCCGTCCATGTCTCTGTGCAATAAAAAGTAGTTTCAAGATAAAGATGTCGATGGCTTTCCCTGGCCTGCACGTAGCCTGTTTATGTCTTATATATGTCTACCACTTCATAATAAATTCGATACATGTATGCTTCAGACATTGTATATCGTTTTCGTAAGAACCCTGCCTTTTTGCTAATTTTCACTAGTGTATTAGTGATGTTAATCTGGGATGTCTGCATCCTTTCCTTTATGAAGTCTCGAACTCTGTTGGGGACAGTTTCAATGACATGTCTGAATGGGTGTGGAGAATGGCAACCCATTCTTCCTCAAGAGCCGAAACCAGAGACAGTAGTGATGATGGACGCTGGGGTCTGTAGCCTGGCCGACGTTCTAACATTTCAGGAATGTTATTGTCTACATACCACTGCTTCCCAGATGCTGCTTTATGACAGGTCGCATTGTCAAACGGCGCTGAGCACTATGGGACTTAACTTCTGAGGTCATCAGTCCCCTAGAACTTAGAACTACTTAATACTAACTAACCTAAGGACATCACACACATCCGTGCCCGAGGCAGGATTCGAACCTGCGACCGTAGCGGTCGCGCGGTTCCGCACTGTAGCGCCTAGAACCGCTCGGCCACTCCGGCCGGCTCGCATTGTCATGCTGATACATGTATTCGTCGTCTCCAAACTGCACGCAGTACACAGTGTTGTAAAATATGTTCACATAGGTCCACGTGCAGCGTTTCCTCAAGCACAAGAGGAGGACTACAGCCCAACCACGAAAAACACCAGTTCCTCCGCATTTCACTGCGGGCACCACACATGGTAGCAGGTATCGTGATTCAGCACTTCAAATCACTCGTTTACAGTCATCCACTGTCCAGTGGTTCCGCCTTAAGCGTGGCTTAGCACTCACGGCAGAAATGTGTGGCTCGACCATTGTGTCACTCGCTAGTGACAGCCTCCTGGAACTCACGAGTGGTCGCTTCCGCTGGTTTCGTGTGATTTTTACAACCATTCTCCGCAATGCTCGACGGTCTTGGTTTAGCTGTGGTAACCACATCACCAAGAGTCGACTTTAGAAGGATTGTGGGTTTGTCACTCAGGTGAAATCCAGTGACCAGTCTGCCGACAACACCGTACTGCCTGCCTCCGTTTATAACGGCGGGTCTGCCTCTCGTCACGTCTAGTCACAATTCCACATTATATTGGGATGTCCGGATCCTTTTCATCAAATCGTGTATACAAGCAATGCTCTGTGAGTTTCGTTCGTGGTACAGCGTTACCAAGAGAGCGTTGTAGAGACGAATACGGCGCTACGTTGTATACTTATATTCGGCTATGTGTATTTCTTAATTATTTTACCGTCTGGCAAATTCAGGAAACAGTAACACCCGAGAGCAATTGTTTACCATAACGACACGTCGTTGCTAAAGTGTTAGCGTTTCACAGAAAGCAACGCAAATAGAGGCGTGGTTCAACCTCGCGTGTACTCGTGCAGTAAAGACGTTTTACGTGTCACGTCGCTGTACATATAGGCACAGATGTTAGTTAACAGCTGTTAATGAAAACAGTTTAAACAGAAGAAGGAAGGACGGAATGGTTTAACTTCCCGTCGTCGACGAGGTCATTAGAGACGGAGCACGTATATTGGGGGAGGGTGGGGTATTAAAGAGGCCGTCTCCTTTCTAAGGAACCATTCCGGCATTTAGGTAACTCACGGAAAAACACAAATCTGGTTGGCCGGACGGGCATTTGAACTGCCGACCTTCCGAATGCAAGTTCAGCTTGTTAGCACTGCGACATTTCGCTCAGTAGTCCAAACGGTGGCAGAAACACGAGACATCCCTTACCGTCATCACCACTGTCTCGCTTAAATCTACTCGTTTTTGTCTACTACACTACTGTTATTGTTATTACTGCACTAATGACAGCATGATGTTTTGACAGACCAAATATGAAGTATCTCAAAGAGTGTAAATAAACTTCTCGTTTATTCTCTTAGTTGAATTAACGCTTGAGGTCGTCATTGCCTGTCGAGTTATTAGTTATAATCCGACGTTGCTATTTTCGTGTGTATTCGTCTGATATACTGAAATATTGTTTTAGCTTCTCTCTATTTTTCTCATTGTAATGTGCCAAGTATGTACCTTTATCGTATGATGCTTGTGCAGTATAGAATTACATTTGTGTTGTTCTTGTGGAGGGTCTATGCTGCGGAATTATGTGAAGGAAGACAATTGGATCTGATTCTAGCACATAGCTTCTACTTCTCGAATGGCGCCACGTGCCTTCAGACTATGAGACAATGTAGCGAGGTGTGGGATTTAACACTCAGCATCTACGCACAAACAACTACTTCTCCCGTTGGACTGCTACTGTCCACGAGCAACCTCAGCTACAGACGCAGGGAGAGAAAGACACGGTGTTAATGACGTCGAGCAAGTTTTAGTTTGTTAAGTGAAGTATTTCCTTAGTTATATTCAGGTTTCTGAGCGTTGCAACAGTTTCTGTCATCTAACTGAAAGAAGAGAGTTATGACGCACATTCGCAGAAATTACCTACTTCAGAACATCCATTTTAGAAATTGTTGAATAATATTTTAACTAATTGACTCGCCCTTCTTCGCTAACTGAAATAAGATATTTTTCATTTTTCCTTATAATTATATTATGAACACAATTGTTTCTTAGCTGTCCACAGTGTATCTGCAATGTATTTAATGAAAATCGTTTTTCCAGGTTTATCTTATCATGAATAGAAATTATTGGTGAAACTTCCTGGGAGATTGCTCCAGCTGTTTGGAAATTATTTCCCCCAAACGTAAAGTAATGGGGAGTTACTACAAAAATTCTAACGAACCATTTTCAAGGAAAATATAACAGATTTCTACAGTTATTCTAACGAACCATTTTCAAGGAAAATATAACAGATTTCTACAGTTTCCTAAGTATCTTCAAATAGCCACATATCACGCGTGCGCTGTGTATCACGCATGAAGGTGATCCCCAAACATTTGAGCTTGTCCACTAATGGCAATGGAGCCACACTCTCTGCGGGAACCCGTCTGGACCTGGGGCTTTATTCGCCGCTCCCTTATGAAGAGCATCGGCGACGTCATCAGCCGTAATTGTCGCTGTGAGAATCTCCGCAGCAGCCTCATCCAGGGTACCCGTCATTGAACAGAGGACATCAATCGTTACCGCCATGTTCTGTCCTCTGCTGCATAGAACTGGTTGTAGTGATCCACAAAGGCTTTTACGATGTCATTCCGGGACGTCAATCGACGACCATCTGGAATGTCGAGGGCGTTGACCAGCTTTATCCGACACCGCTGCTTCTTTCGGATAATATGATGCACGGACGGGGGCTCTCCTAGTACAGAATCGTGACATCTTGCGCGTACTATTGTACCTACAAGACTGTGACGCATAATAGAAATTATCTTCGCGTTAATACGTTGAATTTCAACCTGTCGTTGAACAGAGGGGGCATGGTTTGAGAGTTCCCGGAGAATCGTGAAATAGTATTCCACGGTATGTCGTTGCCACAGCATTTTGTCTTGACCGTAATTCATCATCGAACGACGTAAAGCAGGCTTGGTGCAGTCGAGCCACCACCGGAGTGTTGAAGGATACGCTGGAAGGTGTCTCTCACAGTTGTTCCACGTCGTTCCTACGACCTGCATGCATTCTGGATTCTTGGGATGGGTGACATTCAGCTTCCACAGCCATCGACCGCGGCACACCTTCTGGAGCGAAACAGTGCAAATGTAGGCGATATGGTCGGAAGAGGTGGTAGGCCGTAACTCAGCGTCGAGCGTGGCAGTGGAGATCCCTTGGGAGACGTAGACACAGTCAAGACGACTTGCTGAATGGTTGGTGACGGACGTATATCCAGGCCGATCACCATGCACGCGGTCCCAAGAATCGGTGAGGTTCAGTTCATGCACGAGCAGCTTGAACTCCTAGGCATGTGGCGAAATGGGGATGTTGGTCCTTCTGGGATAAAACACAATTGAAGTCGCCGCCAAGAATAATATGGTCGTAGCGGCCTACAAACAAAGGAGCGACCTGTTCTGAATAGAAACGCGACCGTTCCCGTCGCTTGGCCGTGCCCGAGGGAGCGTAAACATTGAACCGTTCAAGTTCAGTGTTGAGCAGTTGACTCAGTTTTTTATTACAGAGTGCAGCTAACCCTCTGACCGAACACGCTGATCTATCGTGCCGGCGATACTAGCCAGATGTGTTAGCTATTACACCACTGTAACAGTTCAGCTAATATACGTGCACGGACTACTCTAATACATTGTCCTCCTTAACGCAAACTTCAATTTAAGCCTTCACCCAATTTTCCCCCTTTTAAATTGTCAGTATCGCCGAAGATGTCTGTTATTGAAATAGCAAAAAAATGGTTGAAATGGCTCTGAGCACTATGGGACTTAACATCTGTGGTCATCAGTCCCCTAGAGCTTAGAACTAATTAAACGTAACTAACCTAAGGACATCACACACGTCTATGTCCGAGGCAGGATTCGAACCTGCGACCGAAGCGGTCACGCGGTTCCAGACTGAAGCGCCTAGAACCGCACGGCCACACCGGCCGGCTATTGGAATAGCTCCCCAGCTTTGTATGTAATGGTAAAATCCTTCCTATACCTCAGGTAAAGGTGATCTATAGATCTTATATATCATTATCATTGATGAAGTTGAGACTCGTAAGTCTGAAGAAAAACTTGATTGTTTAATATGTATAGATGACCTATGGCTGAGGTACAGCCATCATTTCCCCATTACGTACAAAGCTGGTGTGCTATTCCAGTACAGGAGAGCATCAGCAAGACTGACGATTTAAGAAGGGGAAAATAAGTTGAAGGTGTGAATTGAAGTTTGCGTTACGAAGGGCATTGGACTAGAGTATTCTGTGCAGCTCTGTTACCAATAACGCTATGATGCGGTAATGGCTAAGACATCTACCTAATAAGCAGGAAACCCGGTATTACCGCAAATTTTAATTAATTTCTTCAGCTTATATCATTATCGTAACAAAACAACAATATTGGGAAATTATACTGAGTGTTCATATGTGATAATGGATAGTTATTGGTTTACCGACATAGTTTCTTATTCCTGTTGTTATCGTCAAATGTCTCGTCGACAGAAATACGTATTAAGAGATGAAAGACAGGAGTACCCAACACTGTTTGCGAACATTGTAACATTCACAAGGAATACTCTGAATCGTTCCAAAAACCGGAGAATGCGTATAACACTGAAACAATACTAAATGATTGAGACTACAGAGAGGTGGCGCGCGCCTTCTTTTATGTGAGTAGATAGGCGAGTGTTACGTCACGCTTAGTCGATGCGGAGCTATCAAAGTGGAAGCAAATGCCGGTATGCCTTGTCGACGTCAAAGGGCGTAATATCAGCATGTGATGAGTTCGAACGTGGCGGAATGATTGGTCTCCAAGAAACAGGTTTATCGAACTGTGACATTGTGGCTCGTACAGGTTATGTTGCTATGACGGTGATGCGTTTATGGAACCAATGGATAGAAAAGGGTTGTACCCAAGGACGAGCGGGCAGTGTGACCACAGCGCTGGATGGACGCCATCTTGTCTATATTATCATAACCGACAGATAAGCTTCGTCCACAGTTTTGGCTCCACGCTGCAGTACTGTGGACATGTCTAGGGCTGGACTGGTGGTATGCATTCCACTGGATCTGGACTACCATCGACGAGAAACTACAGCGCTTCCCACTAGAAAGAGGCCCCACAAACGAACATTTGCTTAAATTACACTCAAAGGCTTTGCATAAAAATCAGGAAATGGAATTAAATGAACATGTCATACCGTGTTCATGGGGAAATAAAGGTAAATCACAAAAGGTGCTGGAAGTGACCGCCCTCGACTTGTAAATACAGTTAACACGACGCTGCAGATTCTCGAATGTTGCTGCCAAAATCTCTGGTATCACTGCCGGAATTTCACGGATGATGCAATCTCGTAAATCTTCCAAGTTTTGTGCTTTGTCACTATAGATCTTGCCTTTTAGGCCACCCCAAAGGAAAAAGTAAGATGGCGTTAAATCAGATGACTTTAGGGGCCTCAGTCCTTTCGAAATCACTCTGCAGGGGAAAAATGATCCGACCTCAGTCACGGTCACTCGAGACGCGTGGCATGTGGCACCATCCTGTTGGTACCAACCGAGGGTAAATTCTTCATCGTCCAGCTGGTTCACGTATTCCCAAAACACTTCGATGTAAACTGCACTTGTCCCAGTAGACTCGAAAAAAATTGGGCTGATGCAGCGACGCTGTAATACTGCACAGAAAACGCCAATCTTTTGTGAACGCAGGGGTCGCTTGACCAGTCCGTGAGGAGTTTACATAACCAGAGAGGCGGAATCACGCCTCATTACTAAACCGTGTGTACTCGAATATTCCTGGCCTCTGAGCAATAAATTACTGAAACCAACGGCAAAATGTGATGCGTTTGTCTTTGTCATTGACATTGACATTCAGTTCCTGAACAACTATGAGCCTGTGGATAGATGCCGGCTTTTTTGGCAGCTCTGTGACATGTGCTCCGTGACATTCCACATTCCTGAGATAACCGTCGAACAGATTTTGAAGGAGAAGCCAGCAATCGTTGTTTCATGTCAGTCACTTTTTCTTCCCCGTCGTGAATATCCAACCCCGTTCTACTGCTCTCCATTTAACACCTTAAACTGCAGTGGCCACATGAACGCCGCCACTGGTGTGCCGTTTCATCTTGTATAGTGGTGGCCGCATACTTATTAGACGCTACTGAGGTGAAAGCAGTCGGGCATACTGCATTGTTGAGCGGCATAGCGGACAAACGTCGAGTGTGATGGTTCTACATCTACGTCTACATTTATACTCCGCAAGCCACCCAACGGTTTGTGGCGGAGGGCACTTTACGTGCCACCGTCATTACCTCCCTTTCCTGTTCCAGTCGCGTACGGTTCGCGGGAATAACGACTGCCGGAAAGCCTCCGTGCGCGCTCGAATCTCTCTAATTTTATATTCGTCATCTCCTCGAGAGGTATAAGTAGGGGGAAGCAATATATTCGATACCTCATCCAGAAACGCACCCTCTCGAAACGTGGACAGCAAGCTACACCGCGATGCAGAGCGCCTCTCTTGCAGAGTCTGCCACTTGAGTTTGCTAAACATCTCCGTAACGCTATCACGCTTTCCAAATAACCCTGTGACGAAACGCGCCGCTCTTCTTTGTATCTTCTCTATCTCCTCTGTCAACCCGACCTGGTACGGACCCCACACTGATGAGCAATACTCAAGTATAGGTCGAACGAGTGTTTTTAAGCCACCTCCTTTGTTGGGACGTCACTCGCTGTAACATGTGATCTCGTCTCCTATGTATTGAGTGAAAGCTGAACTGCTATCGCTACATCGTGGAGGTTTTAGAGCTCGAAACACTGCTCCTCCTGCAGGTAACTTATCACGCCATATTTCAGCAGGACAACGCCCGGTCACATATGGCGAGGAATGTGCTAGCCTTATTCGAAGAACGAGGGGGACCACTGCCTCCCTGGCCTGCAAATCCGCGCAACACGTCGTCCGTCGAACACGTCTCGGATAAGGGCGGTCGGAAACTTCTCCGTTCTTAACTTCCTGTAGCCACTATCTATGGCCTCGGACGCACTTACAAACGCCGTGGCGTAGTATATCCTGTCCTTCTTTGATTGCGTGCCACAACGTTTAGAGGCTCTGACTGCAGCATGTGGCAGCTAAACACCGTACTGAATTCTAGCCGTCAAAGTGTACGTAAAGTTCTCTGGTTCAACTTACTTCTGTACTGTTGTGTCGTTAATCTATGAAGTAAAATTCATTGTAAACACGTGCATCATTCCTGGTGCTGCAATTAACACAAACAGCAGAGTATTTAAGCATGCTGTTATTGTACTGATGCAGAGAAGTGAGCCGCAAACTGGCTGACAAAATGTTTTTTGTGATCGCAGGTTTCTCCGTGGGAGACGACCTGGGCTTCTCGCAGTCGCTGTCGGCCCTGGAGGCGAACAGGCGGCGATCCGTGGCGGGCCGCAGCACCAACGTCGCCAGGAATGGGGTGAGTGACGCCGCACGCCTGCCAGTTACGTAGTAACCATTGGTCTTAACTGTGCATGTCAGTCTTTGAAATTTCATTTGCCCAGCACCCCACTACTTTTAATCCATTGTCTAAAAATACTGTAAGGTATTCCTGTCTTCGCTTGCTGAGCATAACTCACTTATCTATGATTCACTTCACGGGTTATGCAGAGTTACTGTCATTAAATTAGCAAACAACTAAGCGTCCTAGAGACCACCACTATTATCCTCTCTTCGCACCACGTGTTACAGTTAACAAACCCACATACGAATAGAAAATCACAGGGAACCCGAAGTAGCGTTCCGTGCTCAAAAAACGAGGACACCAGTATTTCACTGTGCTTCTGTCATATACACTATCTAATCAAAAGCATCTGGACACCTGCTACTGAACATTCATATGGGGAGTGTCCATCTTTCGCCTTTATGACGGCCTGAACTCTGCTGGCGACACTTTCAATGAGGTTTCTGTGTGTCGGTGGAGGAATGGCACCTCATTCTTCGTTCAGAATCGAAACGAGAGAAGGTAATGAGTTTGAACGCTGGGGTCTAGAGCGATGACGACGTTATACGTCAACGCAATGGTGTTCTGTTGGATCCAGGTCGGAGTCTTGGGCAGGCTAGACCATTAGAGGAATGTTATTGTCCACAAACCACTGCCTCACATATGTGTGCTAGTACAGTCATCGTCTACGAACTGTTCCTCCACTGCACAGAGTAAATGTGTCCATATCCTTCCATATTTAGTGCTTCCTTAAGCGTAATAAAGGTGACCACACCCTAACCACGAAAAACACTCCCATACCGCGACACCATCTTCTCCATACTTCACAGCTGATCCCACACATGATGCCAGGTAACGTTCCAGAGGCATTCGCAACACCCAAACCCTTCCATCGTATTGTCGCAGGGTATTCATCTCTCTCGTTCCCAATCATACACTGGTCAGTGCCATCGTTCTTTACACAGCGTCATGCGTCGCTTAGCACAGAAATGTGTAGCTTATTATGGTCTGCTCGACCACTATAGCCCGTTCTTTTAACACCATACCCACAGCTGTTGTCCCAGCTGGAATGCTAGTAGCACGTTTTAATTCACGAGTAATTCCTTTCGTTGATTTTTTACAAGCACCTTCCACAATGATCGTCAGTCACTGTCCGACATCACCAACGGTCACTGAGCTCTCCTGGTCGACCCATTCTGCTGTTAATGCTTTTCTACTGACAACATTCTCCGCCTCTTTTATAATGGCAGCTCCACCTCCTGTAACATCTAGTGATCAATTCCGCATTACGTAGGGTTGTCCGGATACTTTCGATCAGGTAGTGTATATTAAAATGAAGATAATCTGCACGTCATAAATTCGTCGGTTTTTATGCTGACACTTCGCCTTAAATGAAATACCTTAGGGACATTTACTGTTTAACGTCTCATACATGACGTGGCCATTTGCAAAGGAAGATTAGTGTTTAACGTCTCGTCGACCACGAGATCATTAGAGGCAAAGCAAAATCTCGGATTTGGAAAGCATAGAGAAGGAAATCGATCGCGTCCTCTTCAAAGAAACCATCCCAGAATTGGCCTCAATCGATTTAGGGAAAACACTGAAAATCCAAATCTGGATGTAGGGATGGGGATTTGAACCACGCCTCTCCCAAATGCGAGTCCAGTACTCTAACCTCCGCGCCATGTATATCGGTTAAAATGAGGTACTAGATCGCTCTGAATCACTTTATTCTTCGCAGCTTCCAGTAACAGCTGAGATCTGTCGAATTAATAGATATTTGTTCCAAGATAAATGCCGCTGTATAACAATTCGTACTTATTTCTGCAGACGATGGCGTCATAAATATACAGATTGTAATTTCCTTTCAGTACTGAGCCTGAATTTCAATACTGTTAATTACACATGTTCGTGAAGGAAAAACTGAGGGCGTTAAAATTAGGAGGAAAAGTATTAAAATTACTGCCAGATGACCAGCACAGCAACGTTTCGCACCTCACGCTTTGCGAATGAGACATGAAGTACGAACCACGATTATAAAGTTTGAACACGATTTTTTCTGACGGTTTGTAAAATAAAGGCGTAAATCAGTAGATCTTTGTATCAGTTGACGTATTTGTGTGTGTATTGTGTATTGAACCGGAGACCTAGAAACGACAGAGAGGCTTCGTCCTGCCATAGCCCTCAGTGGTTCACAACCCCACAACGGTCCATAGCATTCCACCCACCCCACCGCCGCACCACACAGAACCCAGGGTTATTGTGCGGTTCGGTCCCCAGTGGACCCCCCCCCCCCTTCCCCCCTGCCCCCCTCCCCCCTTCCCCCCGGGAACGTCTCATACTAGACGAGTGTGCCCCAAGTGTTTGCATGGTAGAGTAATTACGGTGTACGCGTACGTGGAGAGTGTTTGTGCAGCAATCGCCGCAGAATAAGGGGAACCAGCCCGCATTCACCGAGGCAGATGGAAAACCGCCTTAAAACCCATCCACAAGCTGACCGGCACACCGGACCTCGAAACTAATCCGCCAGGCGGATTCGTACCGGAGACCGGCACGCCTTCCCATTCGGGAAGCAGCGCGTTAGACCGCGCGGCTAGCTGGCGGGCTAGTTGACGTATTTACTATTTACGCTAATGAGCCAAAACGTTATGACCACGTGCTTAATAGCACGTTGGTACACTTTTGGAACGCAGTACAGAAGCGACGCTGTAAGGCATGGATTTGGCACGTCTTTGGTAGGTTTCCTGAGGTACCTAGCACCAGGTGTCTACGTATTACTTGTCGATGGCTTGTGCGTGCGGAGCTGGTCCTCGACAGCGTCCCAGACTTTCATCGCCAAGACATCAACGTTAGTGTACTATCCTGCTAATCAAACGACTGTACCTTCTTACTGACCTTCTGACACAGACATTTCTCGTGTTAGAAGATAACATCGCCGCTGGAAAAGACGTCGAGAATAAAGGGATGCCGGTACTCCGCAGTTCCGCAATAAAGTTCACGTAGTCCACAACTGTCATGGTCGACAGGTCCCACGAAAGCCGAGATCAATGTTCCCCATATCAGAACAATACTCCCACCGGGCTGCTGCCATGGTGCGGTACATATTTCGAGCAGCCGTGCTCCAAGGTGACGGTCTAATGCAGACGTGACCGTCAGCCTGGTATAACGAGAAAAGTGATTCATCGATACAGGGTCCAAAATCTATGATTCCGTGCCCACTGCAGTCGTAATTAGCGATTTCATTGGCTCAACATGGGAAAATGTAGCGGTCGTCTGCCGCGGAGCTCCGTGTGCAATACTTTGCACTGAATGGTGTCTCGAAGCACTTGTGCTCACGCCAACATTGTACTCTTCGCCAAATCTGACACAGATCACCGTTTTACACAGTAGTCAAGCTTCAGACCTCCACGTTCCGTGATGAGGTGCAGACGCATTGTACTGTGTCGTCTACTGACGGTTTCATCGTAATTCATCCTTTTCCATAGGCACTCGAGACAATAGTACGAGAACGTCCGACCGGCTTCGCTCTTTCCGAGATGCTCCTTCCCAGGCGCTGGGCCGAAACAATCTGCCCTTTGTCAAAGTCATTTATATAAATGGATTTCGCGATTTCTCGCCTGTGTCATCACTAGAATAAGTCCCATTCGTCTCGTCTCTGCTCCGCTTATATACTTTTCTTACTAAGTCACGTGCCCACAATGGCACCAGGCGACACCCAGTCTCTCAGGGGGCAGAGGTCATAACGTTTTGAGTGATCAGTGTATGCACTAAATCCACACATGTTTAGCCATCTAAAGAGCAAGGCTACTAGAACCTTCAGTTGCCATCAAAGGGACGTCATTAATTAGAAGATTCAGTAATACATAATTGCTTCGAAAATGGGAGAAATGCTTACTCTGACAAATGAAATGGTAAAATTGGACAGATTTTTTTTTCGTAACAAGTTCGTAATTTGCAAATCTGAAAAAAAGAATATATCTATAAGCTTCTTCGTGGAGTAGTTCATGGCGTCAACGTGCGCAGCAGTAAAAGCCTTTCCACTGTGTAGCACTGATTGGAAGAATGTGCTACGTTAGTGCAATAGAGACAACGTTTCACTACTAGTGAACTGTGTAGATGAATATTGCGCCGTTTTCAGATCAAGAATACTTCACGTTTGAACATTTCTGTATGGGAAGACTAAGTATACGTTCGGCTGATGAACGAGTAGAATTTATACATATTATCAAAACTTACGTATGTTTCACGTCTCCTCCTATATCACCGGATCAGTTTCAACTAAACTTGGTACACGTATCACTCATTGTCTGGAAAGAACCACTGCTGGGGTAGGACCTATCTACCTCCCAAAGTGGTGGAGGTGGGGGTGAAAAACAAGCATAGTTCATGACACGCATGTAGCCAGGCTATATTCAACCAGTATAGGAGCACTTCGTGACTTGCAACAAACTTTTCACGTTATTTCAAACCTTTTCGAGACTTTTCCCGCTGACATCCACTATTAAATTATGAAAAAAAAGTTTATCGATTACTACATTTTCGCTGTTAATACAGGAAAACTGTCGATCAGTCATGATCTTTTAAATTATTATTTGTTCACTACCAATTCTATTTGCAACATATTTTGCAGACAGTATCCACAAATACCACTGAACGTTCATACAAATATATATCATTGTAGAACACATGGTTCAGGAGATACGTCATAAACATGGAGGAGATGCGAGAAAAACTGCCGCATTTTGCGTGACGCATTGATTTATTATGTCTTTACTACTAACTCTATTCGTAACACATATCAGATTAGTATCTACTTATGCCACTGAATGTACTTGCAAAATTATATCACTTTACGACACATAATGCAGCAGATATAATGTCATAAAAATTTAGCTGCGTGAAAACGAAACTGCAGGGCGTAATTCGCTGGACGCACAGGTGAAATACGCGTGCAAATGTGTGTGAAATATGTTAAATATAGGTGAAATATATGTGACATGTCCGAACCCAGACAAAGCTGCGGGTATAAAAGTCCCCCTAGACTCGTGGATAGATTTCAACCGGACTTAGTACACTTATTAGTTACAATTTGGAAAGAAATGGTGTAGGAGAAAGAACCACCAGCCTCCTATTAGGGTATGATACCTTGGAGAGAGAAGGGAGGACGAGGAGATGGACACACCGAGAGGGGGAAGGAAATACTATGGGGGTAAGAACGACCAACTTCATATTGGTGTGGGATGTTACCACTGTGATGCAGAGAGAAGGGCGGGGGTGGGGGGGGGGGCGGGGGAGGAGGGGATGAATAGACAAAGAGAGGAAGGAGGAGTTGGACACAGATAGGAGGAAGGGAGAGAGAGACAGAAATGGGGGAGGAGGAGATGAAGAAAGAGAGGGGGAGGAGGTGGTTGCCGGAGGAAAGGGGGAGGGGATACGGACAGAGAGAGGGATGGAGGGGATGAACAGAGAGAGGAGAAGTAGGAGATGGAGGGAGGGAGGCTGAAGAGGGGATTGCGAGAGAGAGATGGGGGAGATGCTATGGTCAGAGAGGGGGGAGGAATGAGATGGACAGAGAAAGGGGGAAGGAGAAGATGGACTAATAGACGATTAGAATAAATACATACCCAGGCAACACTGGGTACTCATCTAGTATAGTATGTACCAGAATCTTCGGCATCGTGTTTATACAAAACACGCTGACAGCGCTGAAGGACGGGTATTTCTCGTGGAAGAAAAGCGTATCTGAAATATTTAGGGATGGAGAAAGCATTTTGGCTCTAAGGAGTCAGGGCACAAATTGACAATGCTATGGTCAGAGAGGGGGGAGGAATGAGATGGACAGAGAAAGGGGGAAGGAGAAGATGGACTAATAGACGATTAGAATAAATATATACCCAGGCAACACTGGGTACTCATCTAGAAAGAGAGGGGCAGCCTACATCCTTCTGAATCTGCTTAGTGTATTCATCTCTTGGTCTCCCTCTACGATTTTTACCCTCCACGCTGCCCTCCAATACTAAGTTGGTGATCCCTCGATGTCTGTAGTTCGAATTCCATGCTTAACTTCACGGCTCCCTGTTACAGGCGACGTAAATTGGTAAGTTGGTTTCTCAAATCCCGGGGCGACAAGAGCACAACACTTGAAATAGGGCCATGCCTAGAACTAACGTCTACCTTTGCACTGTTGACCTCTTTACTTTCGAGACGGAACTTCCAGTTGGCACGTTATATGTCTGTCGCTATTCTTAACATGTACCGTCGGACTGGTGGCGTACTGTGTACTATTCTTGTTGTTGTGTTCTTCAGTCCTGAGACTGGTTTGATGCAGCTCTCCATGCTACTCTATCCTGTGCAAGCTTCTTCATCTCCCAGTACCTACTGCAGCCTACATCCTTCTGAATCTGCTTAGTGTATTCATCTCTTGGTCTCCCTCTACGATTTTTACCCTCCACGCTGCCCTCCAATACTAAGTTGGTGATCCCTCGATGTCTAAGAACATGTCCTACCAACCGATCCCTTCTTCTAGTCAAGTTGTGCCACAAGCTCCTCTTCTCCCCAACTCTATTCAATACCACCTCATTAGTTATGTGATCTACCCATCTAATCTTCAGCATTCTTCTGTAGTACCACATTTCAAAACCTTCTATTCTCTTTTTGTCTAAACTATTTATCGTCCACGTTTCACTTCCATACATGGCTACACTCCATACAAATAATTTACCGAAACGACTTCCTGACATTTAAATCTATGCTAGATGTTAACAAATTTTTCTTCTTCAGAAACGCTTACCTTGCCACTGCCAGTCTACATTTTATATCCTCTCTACTTCGACCATCATCAGTTATTTTGCTCCCCAAATAGCAAAACTCCGTTACTAATTTAAGTGTCTCATTTCCTAATCTAATTCCCTCAGCATCACCCGACTTAATCCGGCTACATTCCATTATCCTTGTTTTGCTTTTGTTGATGTTCATTTTATACCCTCCTTTCAAGACACTGTCCATTCCATTCAACTGCTCTTCCAAGTCCTTTGCTGTCTCTGACAGAATTACAATGTCATCGGCGAACCTCAAAGTTTTTATTTCTTCTCCATGGATTTTAATACCTACTCCGAATTTTTCTTTTGTTTCCTTTATTGCTTGCTCAATATACAGATTGAATAACATCGGGGATAGGCTACAACCCTGTCTCACTCCCTTCCCAAGCACTGCTTCCCTTTCATACCCCTCGACTCTAATAACTGCCATATGGTTTCTGTACAAATTGTAAATAGCCTTTCGCTCCCTGTATTTTACCCCTGCCACCTTCAGAATTTGAAAGAGAGTATTCCAATCAACATTGTCAAAAACTTTCTCTAAGTCTACAAATGCTAGAAACGTAGGTTTGCCTTTCCTTAATCTTTCTTCTAAGATAAGTCGTAGGGTCAGTATTGCCTCACGTGTTCCAACATTTCTACGGAATCCAAACAGATCTTCCCCGAGGTTGGCTTCTATCAGTTTTTCCATTCGTCTGTAAAGAATTCGCGTTAGTATTTTGCAATAGTACAGCAGTCAACACGGATCCGCTATAGGCTCTTCACAGCATTACTTCTTACATTCCCTCAAACATACTGTTTCATCGTCTGCTTCCTCACTTTCACCGTCGACACAACTCACATCATGATGGAGTATACATTTCTGTGCATTTCAGATCCATCGGTCCGTCTACTGCCAAGTCGCCTCTTTTGCTCATGCTCGAGAGCTAATGACGATTTTCGGTTTGCGACCCCTGTTAGTGTTATGGCTGTCAATGATATTAATTTTTCTCCTTTACAACAAAGATTTGAAATTCTTTGACGATTACGGCATATCTTATGCAGTATAGAAACGGATATCCCTTATTTCTCAACAATTTCATTCCAGTCACCTGGATTCTATTCTCGTCTTTGATTATCCACGTAGAAGTTTCGTTACTATAAGCAGATGAGGATAGGTCACTAATTCATAAAATTTATTTTACATGGCTTTCTTACACAGTCACCCTATTGCGATATTTTGTATCTGTAACTTATCGAACCTTCATAGGTCATTTTCAGAGGAACCTGGTACGGCCTAGTTGTCACCGAAGTATACTGAGTAATTTACGTAGTATAGGTTGACTCTTCCGTTCCACGTTTAAGTCCTCGATATGCAACATTAACGGAGTAGCTACACTGAAATCCTTGTCTTAATGCTTTATCGGCTCCGTGACCTAGCCGTTGTCAGCAAATACATTAAAACAACGCTGTCACTAACAGACCTAGGATGATTCGTTACTTCTATCAGGTGATATGTTACTCCTCTCTGTTTTAATATAGTCCAGAGTTTTTAATATGGATTACTTACCTCTGCTTTAAGTTCCAGGCATGTCGTCTTCCTTCATCTCAGCAATACAAAATGTAATCATCGAAGATTAGAATGTATTTCGATGTCAGCAAATGCTGTATTCAGTAGTATTGAATGCAACAATTCTGTGAACCAGGGGAGCAGTAAGGTAAATAGTTTGCACACTCTATAGCTTTTAACCATTCGATGTTACAAAGAGGTTAAAACTCTGGAAGAATATTCGAGGAGGGCGAAGCTGTAATGCCAGATGGATGTTTTTTATTTCCCATCGATCACTTTCAGCAAGACCACAGCTGGTTGCCTCCTCCAGCGTTGTACTTCTCGACGGATACTCCATCCCTAAAGGTCTCCATGTAGATGGCACACTTTAATTCTTATTTCTCTGCCACAGCTCTTTGATTTTTTCGTTGGTACATCAACGACACAGTGAATCAATCGAGATCCTTATTACGCGATAAAAGCAATACACGTTCCGTGACGTCGTATCACATCTCAAGTTATCATTCTGTTCACTGTGGTAATTTATAGGTCTAAAATGATCCCCTGATCTAACAGAAGAATGTTAAATCGAAGAGATAGTGTTAAAGTATAGGCTGATGTTTTACTTGTTGACTTATATTGCTGGGTTGTGGGTTAGTAACGTGTAACCTAGCCACAGATTGGACACCTTATACACTGGTGTCCAAAATCAAAACCGCTATCTCCCTGTCCTGTGCCTAATTAACGGTATAATCATATAAACTGTCAACAGATATCCGTACGATCGTGTTCTTCACGGAAGATTGAATTTCGGTTTACGGAAACCACAACAGGGCATTTATCAAACGGAGTTATTGATGTGTTGGCAGAAGAGCCAACACCGTGTTGCTAGAGGAGGCCGAAATGCACGCGTTAAGCTCACGCAGACTGGCGTGAGGTCTGGAACAAGGTAAAGTAGTTGAGTCTAGTAAGAAAAGAACGTAGTTGCTGGAATACTTAACTTTAATCCATAATTGGAGAACATCGCTCTTGATGATACATAATTACAATCTCAATATAAACTGGTAATGGCGCCTTGCTAGGTCGTAGCAAATGACGTAGCTGAAGGCTATGCTAACTATCGTCTCGGCAAATGAGAGTGTATTTGTCAGTGAACCTTTGCTAGCAAAGTCGGCTGTCCAACTGGGGCGAGTGCTAGGAAGTCTCTCTAGACCTGCCGTGTGGCGGCGCTCGGTCTGCGATCACTGACAGTGGCGACACGCGGGTCCGACGTATACTAACGGACCGCGGCCGATTTAAAGGCTACCACCTAGCAAGTGTGGTGTCTGGCGGTGACACCACAGTTATGTTTGTCGGGTAGTCCCACATCCACAGTCCTGCGTACACAGCCACCGACGGTGCAATATGGCACAGAGAAGACGTCTAGCAGACTCTCTGCGGTGGAGGGCCGTAGGAAGAATGGAAGCAGGACAGTCGCAAATTCATGTAGCCCAATGGCTTAACGTGAATCCCGAAGATCAGAGCGGGACCGACCAAGTGTGACATCAGAAAGAGAGGACCGTTACTTGGCTGTAAGGGCACGACAGTACAGCCTTCGTACTGCGCAGCAATGGGAATCGGACTTCGCAGCACCCACGGAATGTGTCGTGTTGCGGCAAACGGTGTGGAGAAGGCTTCGACAGTGTGGCGTTTATTTTCGGAGACCTGCTGCATGTGTGCCTCTGACGTGTCTTCATACAAGGGAACGTCCAGAGTGGAGTCGTCAACATGCCACTTGGACAGTCAAAGAGTGGGCCAATATTCTTTTCACAGATGAGTCGCAGTTTGGTCTGGAGAGTGATTCTCTACGGATTAAGGTAATGTGGAACTCGATTTCGAGACCCGAACATTGTGGAACGAGATCAATATTGAGGGGGTTCACTAATGGTGTGGGCAGGGATTATGTTTACCACTCGAACCCTTCTTCATGAAATTTTATGGGTGAAGCAACAGTTTAACTGCTGTCGGATATCGTGTTACCGTCCTGGGACCACACATACGGTTGTTGCGAGGTGCTGTGCTCCCAGACTTCGTACTGATAGACGATAGTGCTAGACCTCATAGAGAACGAGTGGTTGATGTTTTCTCGGAAACAGAAGTTACTGCACGCATGGCGTGGCTTGCTCGCTTTCCCGATTGGAATCCCATGGAGCATGTCTGGGATGCACTAGGGAGACGAGTTGCATCACGTCAACGTCCACCAACCACTCTCCAAGACTTAAGAGCAGCTCCGCAGGAAGAATGGGTGTTATTGCCTCAAGATGACACTGATGACGTTATTCACAGCATCCTGCGTCGTTGTCAGGCGTGTATTGCTGCCACAGGTCGTCATATCCCATAGTGAGCACATTAACCAGTTGTCGCAGTGTGTGTGCAAATATGTTGAGTTGGGAAAAACGAAGAACATTTTCGTCTAGTGTTATGTATGTTGCAATTGTTTACATTCTGTATTCTTTACGTTGCTTCTACTTTACTATTAGCAGTTAAGTCCCGTAAGATTTCACACACATTTGAACATTTTTCTACTTTACTATCACCTGTTTATACTGTTTTGCTGCAAAATAAATGCAATCTTGCAAAATTTCCGTTTGTTGCTTTAATTTTGGACACCAGTGTATTAAGTTTCGAAGTAATCTGTACCAGTCAAATAAAAATCCCGTGAACTATTTGCGAGAGGTGCATGCCACATAGAAGATCGCGTTCGGGGATCAGCGTGATATTTTCCTGAAAGATGATTTGCAAGAATTCTTATACCATATCGTCCTATGATACACAATAAAAGACTGTGAGCTTATATGAACACCCATAAAGCAATAAAAGAGATATTTCTACTCAGAAACGTTGTATCTGGGAATAGGGACTTGGTCCGTGGCCACCGGACGCTCCACGAACCGCCAGGCGCCTCGCTGCTGTCGTTGCAACAGGCGGACACCGCTACCGCCAGTTTAGTCGCAAACCAGGTACCGCTAGGCCACTCCCTTTCTTCGTCAAAAGGACACGACGGAAAAAAACACCTGCGCCAGTTCCTTCTTAATGAGCGCTGCCATTCAGCTCGATATATGCTGCATGTGCCACGCTCCTTGTCGGCTCTTTCTAATGGGAGGAAACACGCGGGACACAGTTGTAAAATTTATAAGAAATAAGAGTGGTATGTTATAGAAAAAAGTACTTTGGCCTTTCTTACGTAGGAGTCGGAGTAAAATTAAAAAATCACGGGACGTTTCAAAATTACAATAAGGAGCAACTGTTTTAGAAAGACCTACCCGGTAGTAATCTGCCTACGTAGTCGAAGTGGCCAACTCACACATGTGGCTCGACTCGGAGGTAAGCCGGTTAGAACCCTGGTGGTGGATGAAATTGTCGCTGCCAGTGGCCGGTAAAGGGAGCAGAGGTGCAGCGGAAAGTCGCTGATCACCACACTTTGTGCCAGTGTCCTGGATTAAATTCCAATCCTCTCGTGAAGTAAGGGAATGTGACACTTTAATGCTGGTCCGTCCGTTGCATGGGTACGTTCGAGCTCGGCTGCCCCCTCGGTGCTATTTGAGAGGAGCAGGCTATGTGCCGGCACCAGATTTTACCGTCTCCCGCCTCTCATCATCGTCATACAATAAAAACATAACACTACATTACACTCACCTACACCCTACATACTACAAAACTCTCACATACTCGCAAATAAAGGAGGAAGCACACCCTTTACGACAGGCGGCTGAACACCTCCCCTTCCTCTGTCGAATTCCCCGAGCAATAAAGCCAAACGACATTTACATAGTTTTAGCCATTAGTGTGTAGCATCTCCACTCCAAGGCATACACCAAGTGAAATGTAGCAGTGGCAAGGCATCGTGTTCCTTCCGTCAGGCCATTCTAAGGTAGGTTGCCAGTGATCTCCCTAAATCGGTTACGGCGAACGCCGAGACAGCTGCTTTGAAGGACACGGCCCATTATCTTGCCAAGTTTTCCCTAATCCAATAATGTGCTCCGTCTCTAATGGATTCGACGTTGTTGGGACATTAAGCGCTAACCTTTCTTACTTCCAAGAGACAGGTAAAGCGTTGTGGAATCATCTCGATCTATGACCGCTCAACAGGAACCCACAACCTGTCGGAGATAAGTACATCAAGCTTCTAGATGTGTTGGGACTGAAGTGAGTTAACCTGGGTTCGGGGGTCATACTAGCACCCTGACGTATGTGAGGGGTCGTTATGACATTACTGACTGGCAAGGTGGGATGATGTATTGTTTTCTGAATGTACGGGTCACTACAATAATAATGTAGACGAACAAACGGATGCATGTGATTGGACAGTAAGTTCCTCTACTGTTCGGCAATTCCAGGTAGCCGCGCGGGATTAGCCGAGCGGTCTAGGGCGCAGCAGTCGTGGACTGTACGGCTGATCCCGGCGGAGGTTCGAGTCCTCCCTTGGGCATGGGTGGGTGTGTTTGACCTTAGGATAATTTAGGTTAAGTAGTGTGTAAGCTTAGGGACTGATAACCTTAGCAGTTAAGTCCCATAAGATTTCACATACATTTGGACCTTTCATTCCAGGCACCTCAATTCATTCCGTACAGACGTTCCTCACACGATAATACAGGAGATGAACACAAATATGGAAACACCGTGAGAAATGCATGATTGAACATAAATACGGATCCTAACCAAGTCTACAGGTTGCGCTGTTGTATTTGACCATCAGCTGCACCCGTACAATGTCCTCAATACGATGCAAGTGTCAGTCGTGATCGGAACAGTGTTCTTTGTAGTTGTAGTTTGACATCAAAGGATACTAATTTATCCTTGTGTGAGAGGGATACATCTTTCACCTTATTTGCAAGGTCCACTGAGTTTGATGTCTGCAGTTTGTTTTCCAACATACCGGTAGGCGAATGTGTTGATACTCTGACTGAGTTGATATACAGGTCTGATGCCATCCCTGTGGAACTGAATGACTTGAGACTGGCCACTCAGTATTGCCAGTTCTAAGGGATTCTGCATTAGTCCACTTTTGGCTGAAATATTAATGGACCATTTTGAACGCCTTTGAATGCAAATATTAAATACTGGTGCAGATATGTAGATGATGTGGACAGGCACTACAAGACAGCTCAGCTTAAACTGTCAACACAAAAATATTCAGTTCACAATTGAGACTGGCAACGAATCCATGAACGTCCTACATCTCATCAATGACATCTGTATACAGATACAATGTTTCAAAATTTATAGAACAACTAGAATTCGAGGAACTAATATCTTCTCGCTCACAACAGCCAGTAACACACAAACAGGCAGTTTCCACTCAGTGGTGCACCATCTCATATTAATTCCCATGTCTAAACAAGATTTCAAAGCAGAGTGAGATACGAGTACAATAAAATCTATTATCTCAACCAGTGGCTACAATCCTGTCCAGAGAAATCATATCCTACATAGGAAACAACAATTGAAAATTATATCCCTCTTCAACGCTCCATCTGCTGCCCCTTCCAATGTCTGCAGAAGTACAATACCATATCTAGGACAGGTATCACAGACTGGAGCAAAAACACAGAAATCCTGCAACTATAGAATTTTCTACTATGTGAAGAACGCCACAGCCCCGTGTATTTCCAATAGCAAAAATAAGACTCAGTTACTAGGCAACAGTGGGGTATACAAATTTACTTGTACTTATTGTGATTGTGATAAATTTTATATTGGTCAGTCAGGCACAGACATAGCAACTAGGCTGGCTGAACGTGAAGACAACTGCAGAATTATGGCTCCACATTTGCTGTGCATGTACTAAGTGAGGGCCATACCTACCAGCCACAGTCCCATGTCCCTCACTTAGCAAGCATAGACCAAAAACTCAATCTCTTCATAATCCTGGAAATCAATAAACATACATCCCACAATCCTGATTTAATCTTAAATGACCAAACGCAACTTAATATTTCCGCTCTTATAAACTTCACATAATCTTCTCAGCTTTCCATTATTTTCCAAACTGTCGGTTCCTTCATATTCCTCTGTTTTCCTTTATGTATTCATTTCTTTTTATTTTATTGTGATTGCCTATGTACTCCATATATTCAAATGTTACAATTGTTTATTCTTTCTTTTAACTGGTTTCTGTATCACTTTCTACGTTTAATACCTCTTGAGGTAATCTCGTCAAGCACTAACTTTGATTTATTTATTTAGTTGCTTTATTTAATGTAAACTGTTATATTTGCACGGTTTTCGAGTATAGTGTTAAGGTTTTTTCTGTTTGTCTCTTTATATTTATTTATTGTTCAATTTTTTGTCTTTTAAATTGCATTGCCACCACACTGTCGAAGACGACATTTCCTGTGTGTGTGTGTGTGTGTGTCTGTGTGTGTGTGTGTGTGTTTGCGCGCGCGCCTCAATCTATATCAGTAACATCTTTTCCAATGTTGTTTACAAACATTGTAAATTCTTTGGCCGTGAAAGTCAGTTAAAGTCTGATGATGGGCTTGTAAGCCGGAAACCGGTTAACTCAATAAATCAATCTTGTAGAACATAAGCAATATAAGGCTTTCCATTTAATAGAATGAATTTGAACAATTAACATAAATTTCGTAATATTATAATTTGAAATAGAGATTGTTTTAAATGATTACTTTAAAAGAAAAGCAGTTGGCAGTGATATGTTCTTTCCTGAGCCCATGCATATTTTGTATTACTTGAAACAACAGTACCCAGTTTTCAAACAATGGGAGTTACGAAATTTAGAAACCAAAACTGAAAACGTTCGCTAAACACGACATCCCACTTTGTACTAGGCTAGATCTCACACTGACTACTTGGCAACATCAACTTTTTGGAATCCACAGTGTCTGCCTTATACGGGTACTCACGAAAAGTATTTACTGTGTCCATTATCGCAGAAAAACTGCCACGTTTAACACAGTAATAACCTTTCAACTCTCGGGCATGGCTTACGATTGTCTGTAACAAAGCAACAATCAATTTACGTATTAAAATGATTTTGCATCTCGCTGCACTTAAATTCACTGGAAATGAAGTTTTAATTGCTTCCTTTCACGCAGACCTATCGGTAGTATTTATAGGTACATGGTGCACACCGACCGCTGAGTAACCTGAAGCTGCAATTTACATAACAGGTTCACCTAGCTGCTGCTTTCTCAACTCCTAACATTGTTCTATCGACAGTACTTTATTTTAGTATTACCGAAGATTTTTGAGGTCAGTCTGGAAGACAGCCATCAACTTCAGCCGCCCGAGTTAAATATGTAACTCCCAAGAGAACACCTGGAGTCCATTCTAAGTAGATTGGGTATTGGGTATTGTCATAACCAGTCTAAGGTGAATATTTTCCGTATCAACATATGGGAGCAGAGAGATCACTGTAATTCATTCTTGAAAAACTGGACAACGAAAAACTCGCTTACTTGAAATGTCCACTATGGTTGAGTATTCCGCATGTCAAGTTTGCACGCCAGCACCAGGGATCGTACTCCAAAAAATGATTTATACTGGGACTTTCTCGTTATTATAATAGAGCTATTTGAAAGTATTAACGAATGTTAGATAAACATACTTGTCGCTACAGTAGCAGCATTCCTTGACGCCTAATATGGAGAAAAAAGTTTGCATGGACTGTAGTACCAAGAACATGCAATTCAGTTCATGAATGTCATGTGTTCCCGCGGAAGGTTACATGAATAGAGAAAAGTAATTTTTTGTAACTTTGAATTATCCAAATCTCTTCTGTGTATAGCTTGCCAGATGTGTGGGAACTGTCAAATCAAAAACTCCAATCCTAATTTACGATTGGTCCTAAAATTTTGGTTGTTTATTGCTTCTTTCGCCTCTGGGAATTATTTGTGTCCGTGAAAAATACACCAAGGTTAAGTTTCCATTCTAAATGTTTCAGAGGTTCCCGTATAAATGACTGGGTAAATCATTTCAGAGATCGGAGAAAGGTAAGGGACATTACCTACGAAGATACTATGATGCTGGCAACAAAGTTTGAATTTAGGATCATTTCATTTTCAATCTGTACTATAGCACACTTTGCATCTTAAATTAGATCGGCAAAGCTCTAATTTTTCAGTTAAATAACTTTGTGTATTCGAAAACGATATTTTTTTTATTTAAATACAGGCTCATCTGACGTGAACAGTATTTTGTGTTTTGTGAAATTTGGACATGAAAGATGTAAGACAATGTTCTTCCCTTCGCGTTGATCGATCGACGAATCTCCGAGAATGCACACACACACTGTCAGCTTAGAGCACAGATGTTTCGTTTGCGAACTGTACTACCATTTTCCCGAGTGAATTGAGAGATCACGTGGGTGTTTTACTCCCGCAGGCAGGGATTAAACTTGTGCGTCACAGATATTAACGCGCGTCGAGAGAGCGTCTGAAATTGCTGATAATGGAACGAAATAGGAAAGCTGACTTTTTCGATCGTGAGAGATTCAGAACCTTCGTCACTGAGAGGATCTGAGATTTTATTTGTTTACCCTAGCGCTCTAGCGGGTAGAAAACGTCCATAAAAATTTTTCAACGTCGAAATACACTGGAGAGCCAGAGAAACTGGTACACCTGCCTAATATTCTGTAGGGCCCTCGCGAGCACGCAGAAGTGCCGCAGCACGACGTGACATGGACTCGACTAATGTCCGAAGTAGTGCTGGAGGGAATTGACACCATGAATCCTGCAGGTCTGTCAATCAAAACGTAGGAGTACGAGTGGGTCGAATTCTCTTCTGAACAGCACGTTGCAACGCATACCACATATGCTCAATTATGTTCATATCTGGGGAGTTTGGTGGCCACCGGAAGTGTTTAAAAGGAAAAGAGTGTTTCTGGAGCCACTCTGTAGCAATTCTGGACGTGTGAGGTGTCAATCACATCGTCCTGCTGGAATTGCCCAAATCTGCCGGAACGCACAATGGTCATGAATGGATGCTAGGCGATCAGACAGAATGCTTACGTACCTATCACCTGTCAGAGTCGTATCTAGACGTATCCGGGGTCTCATATCACTCTAACTGCACACGCACCACACCATTACAGAGCCTCCACCAGCTTGAACAGTCCCCTGCTGACATGTAGGAATCATGGATTGATGTGCTTCGCCGGCCACTGTGACCGAGCGGTTCTAGGCGCTTCAGTCCGGAACAGCGCGACTGCTGCGGCCGCAGGTTCGAATCCTGCCTCGGGCATGGATGTGTGTGATGTCCTTAGGTTAGTTAGGTTTAAGCAGTTCTAAGTTTAGGGGACTGATAACCTCAGATGTTAAGTCCCATTGTGCTGAGAGCCATTTGAGCCATTTTGAGTCAGCTATGAGCAATTGTTTCCAGCGAAGGACGTTGCATTCCGCGCTGAAAATCAACACACAGCTGCACTGTAAACAGAAACAGACGCATTCCTGTGTTTACGAGTACTTCAGCACTGCCTATTAACACGGTGTCTTGACGGAACGTCGTAAACATTTAGCGAAATTACGTTGCATCAAGAACGAGAAAGTTTCACTGCACCCCGTCGAAAACTTCTACAACTCCCTGTGACAGTGACAAGCATTTACGACTGTGTCTTTCTTCTTGGTCGTTTAGTGATGTTTCAGTCACCGGGAAATTTTTAATGCCTCATTTATCCACGAATAGTTATCTAATTTACATGATATTTTTTCAGTGACATCAGCTTCAGCAGAAGTTTTTATACAGAGTACGGCCAGAAAACTGCAACTTTATGAAGGACGCAACAGAAACTTCATGTATTTGGTACCACATATAGCTAATGTTGCTACAAGTAAACAACTAGCGTTCGAGATTAGTACAAAAATGTTATTACAAAAATAGCGTGTTTTGTGCCAAGAATATGTTCCATACTGCACTGAAGAGCCAAAGAAACTGGTACAACTTCCTAATATCGTGTGGGGCCACCGCGTGCATGCAGAAGTGCCACAACACGACGTGGCATGGACTCGACTAATGTCTGAAGTAGTTCTGGAGGGAACTGACACCATGAACCCTGCAGGGCTGTCCATAAATCCATAAGAGTTCGAGGAGTGGGTGGAGATCTCTTCTGAACAACATGTTCCAAGGCATCCCACATATGCTCAATAATGTTCATGTCTGGGGAGTTTGGTGGCCATAGGAAGTGTTTAAACTGAAAAGAGTGTTCCTGGAGCCACTCTGTAGCAATTTTGTACGTGTGGGGTGTCGCATTATCCTGCTGGAAATTCCCAACTCCGTCGGAATGCGCAGTGGACATGAATGGTTGCAGGTGATCAGACACGATGCTTACGTACATGTCACCTGTCAGTGTCGTATCTAGACGTATCAGGGGTCCATTATCATTCTAACTGCACACACCCCACACCATTACAGAGCGTTCACCAACTCTAACAGTCTCCTCCTAACATGCAGGGGCCGTGGTTCAAATGACTCGAAGCACTATGGGACTTAACAACTGAGGTCATCAGTCCCCTAGACTTAGAACTACTTAAACCTAACTAACCTAAGGACATCACACACATCCATGCCCGAGGCAGGATTCGAACCTGCGACAGCAGCAGTCGCGCGGTTCCGGACTGAGCGCCTAGAACCGCTAGACCACCGCGGCCGGCGACTGAAGTGCCTAGAACCGCTCGGCCACAGCGTCCGGCGGGGCTGTGGAATCATGGAGTTGTCTCCGTACCCGTACAAGTCCAACCGCTCGATACAAATTGGAACGAGACTTGTCCGACCAAGCAACATGTTTCCAGTCATCAACAGTCAAATGTCTGTGTTGGCGGGCCCAGACGAGGCATAAAGCTTTGTGTCGTGCAGTCATCAAAGGTAAACGAGTGGCCCCTCGGCTCCGAAAGCCCATATCGCTGATGTTGAAGTTCGCACGCTGACACTTGTTGATAGTCCAGCATTGAAACCTGCAGTAGTTTGCGGAAGGGTTGCACTTCTGTCATGTTGAACGATTCACTTCAGTCGTCGTTGGTCCCGTTCTTGTAGGAGATTTTTCCGGCCGCAGCGTTGTCGGGGGTTTCGAAGATTCGATGTTTTACCGGATTCCTAATATTCACGGTACACTCTTGAAATGGTCGTACGGGAAAATCCCCACTTCATTGCTACCTCGGAGATGCCGTGTCCCATCGCTCGTGCGCCGAATATAACACGACGTTCGAACTCGTTTAAATCTTAATAACTTCCCATCGGTAACCGATCTAACAACTGCACCAGACACTTGTCTCATGTAGGCGTTGCGACCGCAGCGCCGTATTCTGCCTGTTTACATATTTCTGTACTTGAATATGCATGCCTATACCAATTTCTTTGGCGCTTCGGGCATAAACCAGAATTGTAGAAACTGCCATACTTTTACTATGGAAGCCCAAAGTCAAGTGATATTGACTTCTGGACGGCAATATACGGTCAGTTTCCAAGCGACCTTTTGTACTGATTTTTGAAGACCACAGGCAGATCGAGTAGGTAGACTAGGGCTGAAACCGTAGCTTTTATGCAACGAAAAAAGCTTCCATTTTCCAAGCTATAAGTGGTTTAACTTTCGTGGTTTGTCTACCGTCTTGATTATAGAGGTTGTTTACTGTGTGATCTTATACAAGGAACTAGTGAGCTGCCAGAGAGTATTTTCGTTTGTTTCAGTAACCAACAGGCGTTTACAGCCTCAGCATTCCATAAATGGGTCTTCTCACACTTTTTGAAGTACATATTGATGCACCATTTAACTGAAAAAAAAAACCTGTAACTGAGCTACTGGTACTGCTGGGTTCAACAACTACTGCTCTTCGCATAATTGCTAGTTTTGGAAACAAACAAACATATTAACATTCTGGCCGGCCGGTGTGGCCGTGCGGTTCTAGGCGCTTCAGTCTGGAACCGCGTGACCGCTACGGTCGTAGGTTCGAATCCTGCCTCGGGCATGGATGTGTGTGATGTCCTTAGGTTAGTTAGGTTTAAGTAGTTCTAAGTTCTAGGGGACTGATGACCACAGCAGTTAAGTCCCATAGTGCTCAGAGCCATTTGAACCATTTTTTGTTCCTTCACAATACATATATCCCGAAAACGAGCTGCGTCGTAAATAACTGTCCGATTTTGAGAATAATAGTAACGAATACAGTTACAGCATTAGAAGAAAAAATGTTCGTTGTTACACAGCACTGAAGTTATTAATAAGGAGTTGAATTTGCAGTCATAAAAATCTTTGATCACTTCCCTGAAATGTTTGACAGATAAAAAAAAACAAATTTCAAATTGCATCTGAAATCATCTCTTCCATCAGATTGGACGAAAGCAGTAATCACACCAATCTTTAAACAAGGGAAGAGAAAAGATTGTAACAACTACAGAGGTATCTCTTTAATCAGCGTTGTGGGTAAAATCTTCTCAGGTATTGTTGAAAGGAAAGTGCGAGTATTAGTTGAGGACAAATTGGATGAAAATCAGTGTGGGTTTAGGCCTCTTAGAGGTTGTCAGGACCAGATCTTTAGCTTACGGCAAATAATGGAGAAGTGTTACGAGTGGAATAGGGAATTGTATCTATGCTTTATAGATCTAGAAAAGGCATATGACCGGGTTCCTAGGAGGAAGTTATTGTCTGTTCTACGAGATTATGGAATAGGAGGCTAAGACAAGGCTGCAACCTGTCTCCACTGTTGTTCATATTATTTATGGATCATATGTTGAAAACAATAGACTGGCTGGGTGAAATTAAGATATATGAACACATAATAAGCAGTCTCGCATATGCGGATGACTTAGTTGTGATGGCAGATTCGATTAAAAGTTTGGAAAGTAATATTTCGGAGCTAGATCAGAAATGTAAGGACTATGGTATGAAAATTAGCATCTCCAAAACGAAAGTAATGTCAGTGGGAAAGAGATATAAACGGATTGAGTGCCAAATAGGAGGAACAAAGTTAGAACAGGTGGACGGTTTCAATTACTTACGATGCATATTCTCACAGGATGGCAATATAGTGAAAGAACTGGAAGCGAGGTGTAGCAAAGCTAATGCAGTAAGCGCTCCGCTACGATCTACTCTCTTCTGCAAGAAGGAAGTCAGTACCAAGACTAAGTTATCTGTGCACCGTTCAATCTTTCGACCAACTCAGTTGTATGGGAGCGAAATCTGGGTGGATTCAGGTTACCTTATCAATAAGGTTGAGGTTACGGATATGAAAGTAGCTAGGATTAGATGGGAACAATGGCAGGCGGGTGTCCACAATGAGGAAATCAGAGGAAAACTGGGAATGAACTCTATAGATGTAGCAGTCAGGGCGAACAGGCTTAGATGGTGGGGTCACGTTACACGCATGGGAGAAGCAAGGTTACACAAGAGACTCATGGGTTCAGCAGTAGAGGGTAGGAGGAGTCGGGGTAGACCAAGGAGATGGTACCTAGATTCGGTTAAGAATGATTTTGAAGTAATAGGCTTAACATCAGAAGAGGCACCAATGTTAGCACTGAATAGGGGATCATGGAGGAATTTTATAAGAGGGACTATGCTCCAGACTGAACGCTGAAAGGCATAATCAGTCTTAAATTATGATGATGATGAACATCATCATCATCTCTTCCACAACTCCTTTACAGTGGGCGAATCTGTACCTGTTATAAAAGTGAATCTATATATGTTCCGACATCTTCTCCCAAACGACTCCATCGATTTCAACGAAACTCGATACACACATCACATAATGTCTCGAAAGAACTACTGTAGGGATAAGAACCACGTACCTCTCAAAGGGGTGGGGGTGGGGATGATAATGTAGAGTAGCTAACGACGCGCAAATAGCTAGACTGTTTTTTGTCCAATATGTGAGAATGAGAGCAGTTAGTGATTTTAAACCAACTTTACACATAATTTCAAACATTTACGAGTCATTTTCTCGCTGACACCACCCACATAATGATGAAAGGAAAAAAGTTTACCGTTTAATACATTTTCATTGTTCACGCAGTGGAACTGCCGCATCAAGCATGTCGTTTCAATTTATTACTCTTTGCTACTGACTCTATTTGCAGCACATTTTGCACACAGTATTCACATATACCACTGACTGTACTTACAAAAATATGTCATTCTACTAGACTGAAATTCGTGAAAGACTGCCGCATCATCCACGACGTTTTGATTTATTACTTCTTTACAACTACATGTATTCGTAAAACATTTCGCACACAGTATGGACTGTGTAACACTAGATATACCTGCAAATAATATCATTGTACGACACACAGTTCAGGATATATGACGTCATAAACAATGAGCTACATGGAAACGAAACTGCAGGCCCAAATTCGCTGGAGATACAGGTGAAATATGGATACAAATATGAGTGTACACATATTACTTACTCTCTGGAAAGAAGTACTGTAGGGCTAAGGACCAGCAACCTCCTACTGGTGTGGGGGTGACAATGTGGAAGAGAAGGGGAAGGAGGAGCTGGACAGACAGAGAGGCAATAGGAGGAGATCGACAGAGATAGAGCGGAAGGAGAAATGGACAGAGAAAGGAAACAGGAGAGGGGAGAGGAGATAGAAAGAGGGAGGTGATGGAGGAAATGGACAGAGAGAGGGGGGACAAGGAGATGGGCGAAGAGAGAGGTCTACATCTACATCTACATCTACATCTACATCTACATGATTACTCTGCAATTCACATTTAAGTGCTTGGCAGAGGGTTCATCGAACCACAATCATACTATCTCTCTACCATTCCACTCCCGAACAAAGCGCGTGAAAAACGAACACCTAAACCTTTCTGTTCGAGCTCTGATTTCTCTTATCTTATTTTGATGATCATTCCTACCTATGTAGGTTGGGCTCAACAAAATATTTTCGCATTCGGAAGAGAAAGTTGGTGACTGAAATTTCGTAAATAAATCTCGCCGCGACGAAAAACGTCTTTGCTTTAATGACTTCCATCCCAACTCGCGTATCATATCTGCCACACACTCTCCTCTATTACGTGATAATACAAAACGAGCTGCCCTTTTTTGTTCCCTTTCGATGTCCTCCGTCAATTCCACCTGGTAAGGATCCCACACCGCGCAGCAATAATCTAACAGAGGACGAACGAGTGTAGTGTAAGCTGTCTCTTTAGTGGACTTAATGCATCTTCTAAGTGTCCTGCCAATGAAACGCAACCTTTGGCTCGCCTTCCCCACAATATTATCTATATGGTCTTTCCAACTGAAGTTGTTCGTAATTTTAACACCCAGGTACTTAGTTGAATTAAAAGCCTCAAGAATTGTACTATATATCGAGTAATCGAATTCCAACGGATTTCTTTTGCAACTCATGTGGATCACCTCACACTTTTCGTTATTTAGCGTCAACTGCCACCTGCCACACCATACAACAATCTTTTCTAAATCGCTTTGCAACTGATACTGGTCTTCGGATGACATTACTAGACGGTAAATTACAGCATCATCTGCGAACAACCTAAGAGAACTGCTCAGATTGTCACCCAGGTCATTTACATAAATCAGGAACAGCAGAGGTCCCAGGACGCTTCCCTGGAGAACACCTGATATCACTTCAGTTTTACTCGATGATTTGCCGTCTATTACTACGAACTGCGACCTTCCTGGCAGGAAATCACCAATCCAGTCGCACAATTGAGACGATACCCCATAGGCCCGCAGCTTGATTAGAAGTCGCTTGCGAGGAACGGTGTCAAAAGCTTTCCGGAAATTTAGAAATACGGAATCAACTTGAGATCCCCTGTCGATAGCGGCCATTACTTCGTGTGAATAAAGAGCTAGCTGCGTTGCACAAGAACGATGTTTTCAGAAACCATGCTGATTACGTATCAATAGATCGTTCCCTTCGAGGTGATTCATAATGTTTGAATACAATATATGCTCCAAAACCCTACTGCAAACCGACGGCAATGATATGGGTCTGTAGTTCGATGGATTACTCCTACTACCTTTCTTAAACACTGGTGCGACCTGCGCAATTTTCCAATCTGTAGGTACAGATCTATCGGTGAGCGAGCGGTTGCATATGATTGCTAAGTAGGGAGCTATTGTATCAGCGTAATCTGAAAGGAACCTAATCGGTAGACAATCTGGACCTGAAGACTTGCCCGTGTCAAGCGATTTGAGTTGCTTCGCAACCACTAAGGTATCTACTTCTAAGAAACTCATGCTAGCAGCTGCCGGCCGAAGTGGCCGTGCGGTTAAAGGCGCTGCAGTCTGGAACCGCAAGACCGCTACGGTCGCAGGTTCGAATCCTGCCTCGGGCATGGATGTTTGTGATGTCCTTAGGTTAGTTAGGTTTAACTAGTTCTAAGTTCTAGGGGACTAATGACCTCAGCAGTTGAGTCCCATAGTGCTCAGAGCCATTTGAACCATTTGCTAGCAGCTGTCCGTGTTTCACATTCTCGAATATTCCATTCGTCCTCCCTGGTGAAGGAATTTCGGAAAACTGCGTTCAATAACTCCGCTTTAGTGGCACAGTCGTCGGTAACAGTACCATCGGCACTGCGCAGCGAAAGTATTGACTGCGTCTGCCGCTTGTGTACTTTACATACGACCAGAATTTCTTCGGATTTTCTACCAAATTTCGAGACAACGTTTCGTTGTGGAACCTATTAAAGGCATCTCGTATTGAAGTCCGTGCCAAATTTGGCGCGTCTGTAAATTTTAGCCAATCTTCGGGATTTCGCGGTCTTCTGAACGTCACATGCTTTTTCCGTTGCCTCTGCAACAGCGTTCGGACGTGTTTTGTGTACCATGGGGGATCAGTTCCATCTCTTACCAATTTGTGAGGTATGAATCTCCCAATTGCTGTTGCTACTATATCTTTGAATTTGAGCCACATCTCGTCTACATTTGCATAGTCAGTTCGGAAATAATGGAGATTGTCTCTTAGGAAGGCTTCTAGTGACACTTTATCCGCTTTTTTAAATAAAATTATTTTGCGTTTGTTTCTGATGGATTTGGAAGAAACGGTATTGAGCCTAGCTACAACGACCTTGTGATCACTAATCCCTGTATCAGTCATGATGCTCTCTATTAGCTCTGGATTGTTTGTGGCTAAGAGGTCAAGTGTGTTTTCGCAAACATTTACAATTCGCGTGGGTTCGTGGCCTAACTGCTCGAAATAATTTTCGGAGAAAGCTTTTAGGGCAATCTCGGAAGATGTTTTCTGCCTACCATCGGTTTTGAACAAGTATTTTTGCCAACATATCGAGGGAAGGTTGAAGTCCCCACCAACTATAACCGTATGAGTGGGGTATTTATTTTTTACGAGACTCAAAGTTTCTCTGAACTGTTCAGCAACTATATCATCGGAGTCTGGGGGTCGGTACAAGGAGCCAATTATTAACTTAGTTCGGCTGTTAAGTATAGCCTCCACCCATACCAATTCGCACGGAGTATCTACTTCGACTTCACTACAAGATAAACCACTACTGACAGACACAAGCACTCCACCACCAATTCTGCCTAATCTATCTTTCCTGAACACCGTCTGAGACTTCGTAAAAATTTCTGCAGAACTTATTTCAGGCTTTAGCCAGCTTTCTGTACCTATAACGATTTCAGCTTCTGTGCTTTCTATTAGCGCTTGAAGCTCAGGGACTTTCCCAGCACAACTACAACAATTTACAAGTACAATTCCGACTGTTCCTTGATCCAAGAACGTCCTGTATTTGCCATGCACCCTTTGAGATTGCAGTCCACCCCGTACTTTCCCGAGGCCTTCTAACCTAAAAAACCGCCCAGTCCACGCCACACAGCCTCCGCTACCCGTGTAGCCGCCAGCTGAGTGTAGTGAACTCCTGACCTATTCAGCGGAACCCGAAACCCCACCACCCTATGACGTAAGTCAAGGAATCTGCAGCCAACACGATCGCAAAACCGTCTGAGCCTCTGATTCAGACCCTCCACCCGGCTCTGCACCAAAGGTCCGCAGTCGGTTCTGTCAACGATGCTGCAGATGGTGAGCTCTGCCTTCATCTCGTAAGCAAGACCGGCAGCCTTCACCAAATCCGATAGCCGCTGGAATCCAGAGAGAATTTCCTCAGATCCAAAGCGACACACGTCATTAGTGCCGACAAGTGCCACCACCAGCAGCTGGCTGCACCCTGTGAGGAGGAAATGGACTTAGAGAGAGAGGGGAGAGAGAGAGGGGAGAGAGAGAGAGAGAGAGAGGATGAGATGCACGAAGGGAGCAGGAGCGAATGAGCAGAGAGATGGGGGAGGATCACATGGACAGAGCGAGGAGGAAATGGCGAGAGAGAGGAGGGAGGAGGAGATGCACAGAGAGAGGGGGAGAAGCATCTGGACAGTGAGAGGGGGAAGGAGAAGGTGAATAGAAAGGGCCAGCAGGAAATGAACATTGTATGGGGTGTGGAGGGGTTCGACAGAGAGAGAGAGACGAAAGAGAGGGGGAAGAGGAGATCGACAAAGAGAGGGGAAGAAGGAAATGGACTAAAGGAAGACTGGAATAAATCCATATCCGGTCGACGTCTGGTACTCGGCCAGTATTTGATTAAAACAATGGTTTACTGTTTATTAAATTTGTGTTTTACTTCTAAAATAAGAAGTTAAAAAATACGAATATTTTCATTTTTATTCGATTGACGCCAGTGTGCTATTCAGTAGTCCGTAAATGGCCAGCATGTTTTCAAGTCAAAGTAGTCCCATACTAAGGAAAGCGAGAGTAGGAATCCTGCATCGCCGTTCTAGGCAAGGTCCTAATGGAGGTGGTTTGCCATTGTTTTCCTCCGTCCTGCGATGAGCGCCCGTACGGTGTTGTGTCGGGGCTGCGTTTTAATGGACGAAAGGAGGCGAGAGGAGACACACGGTGCCTGTACATAGCCTACTCCTCTCGAATAACACCAAACAGTCCTAAACTTAACATTTCCATCCTACAGACGGATCGCCGTCAGTAGTGTCACATACCCTCAGTTCGTGGGACACTGTGGAGAGATTTGGAATTTAATCCAGGATATTAGCGCAAAGAGAGGAGATCAGGTCCATTACGTCGCCTGCTTTCCTCCCCTTGCCAGCTGGCGTACCTCCGAGTCGAGCGCCAACGTACAAGCTTGCGGTTATGGAAGCGGGTCCAGCATGCAGACAAACAAGTCATACATGCATAGATCGTAAGCTGCATTGCTCCACATCATTTCGACAGAAGTACTGCAGAATGATCTGCAACTAGGTAAATAAATGTGCCACTGGCGTTCGCAGATTGGCGCGTCAGTGCACTTTCCTCGATAGACAACGATGGCAATTATAAATCGACGTGTGGTAATGCCCACTTGCACAGTACAGGAATAATCAGATAACTTCTCATATACAGGCAGACGAAATATTGTCGCTAGAAATGGACTACATGTGGCTGTAGGCCCAGAATCTCATCGATTAGTTATTAATACGGGAAAACCTGAAAATTCACATGAAATACTTTCTCGATTGAATATCCTAAGCAAGGTCTTACTTTCGCTCATGCTAAGTGTGGTGTCACCGCCAGACACCACACTTGCTGGGTGGTAGCTTTAAATCGGCCGCGGTCCATTAGTACATGTCGGACCCGCGTGTCGCCACTGTGTGATCGTAGACCGAGCGCCACCACACGGCAGGTCTAGAGAGACGTACGAGCACTCGCCGCAGTTGTACGACAACTTTGCTAGCGACTACACTGACGAAGCCTTTCTCTCATTTGCCGAGAGACAGTTAGAATAGCCTTCAGCTAAGTTAATGGCTACGACCTAGCAAGGCGCCATTAGTTACTTCATGAATCTAAAGAGTCTCACTTGTATCATCAAGAATGCTGTATACCAAAGGACGATATAAAAGTTAAGTGTTCTAGTAGCTACGTTCTTTTCTTTATCACATTCATCACGTATCCTGTTCCAGACTTCGCGCCAGTCGGCGTGTGTGTACGTGTGCCCTTTCGGCTACCCGTCACTGTGGACTGGCTGCCTTGTCAGTCCACTACACTAAGAATATGAAGTTCCGGTTCCTGTCAGATTACCGAAGTTAAGCGCTGTCAGGCTCGGCTAGCACTTTTACGGGTCACTGCCCGCGTCTGCCGAGTGCTGTTGGGAAGAGGGGTGCGCTCACCCCTAGTGAGGCAGTCGATTAAGAAGCAGCGCCACCGGCCACGAAAGCTGACAACGGTGTGCTGTCCACGTGCCCCTCCGAATCCGTCTAAGGGCTGAGGATGACACGGCAGCCGGTCGGTACCGTTGGGCCTTCAAGGCCTCTTCGGACGATCTTTTTTTTTTTTTTTTAACAGTATGAAGTATCTATTGTTCGGCAATGATTTGATGGTACTCCTCCTAAACTTTAATCGTTTACTCCTACCACTATTATTTTCTATGCTGTCCCTAACATGCCTTTTCGACGTTGGAATATAGAACAGCGAGTTACTTTTTTTTCGGAGACTCAGAATGGAGATTTATGTTTTTGTGGTAGTCTTTAGTCCGTAGACTGGTGTTGACGCAGCCCTCCATCCTAGTCTATCTTGTGCCTTTGTCTTCATCTCTGCAACCAACATCCACTTGAGGCTGTAGTCAAGCCTTCGTCTCTCTCTGTAAGGTTTACCTCTCCACCACTTCCCCTTCCCACTTCCTTCCAGTACCAAACAGACAATTCTCAGTATCTATCTTATCAACTCATCCGTTCTTCTAGTCAAGTTGTGTCAAAAAAAAAAAAAAATTCTTTCCAGATAGGTTCAGTACCTCCTCATTTGTTATCCGATCTGCCCAACTAATCTCATCATTCTTTTGTAACACCACATTTCGAGAGCTTCTATTCACTTCCAATCTGAGCCGTCAGTCCAGACTGAGGCTACAGTCCAGACAAATAACTTCGGAAAAGATTTTCTAGCACTTAAATCTGTATTCGACGTTAAAAAATATCTCTGTTCCTGGAACACTTTTCTTGCTGTTGCCATGCTGCGTTTTATATCAGCTCTGCATCGGCGATCGTCGGTTATTTTGCTGCTCAAGCGGCAGTTGTCACCGACTACTTTTCGTGTTTCATTTCGTAACCTAATGCTCTAATCAGTTGCTGGTTTAATTCGACTACATTATCTTACCCTCGATTTATTGTTGTTGATGTTCATCTTATAATCTGTTTTCGAGACATTATCCCTGCCATTCAAGTCTCTGACAAAATTAAAAGTCATCGGTAAACTTCAAAGATTTTATTTCTTCTCCCTGAACTTTCTCTTTCCAGATTTCTCCATAGTTCCGTATACAGACTGAATAACTTCGAAGATAGGCCACCATTCTGCACCTCTACCTTCTCTGTTACTGCTTCCCTTTCATGTCCTTCGACTCTTGTAACTGCAGTTTGTCGTACGGTCAAAATCGCCTCGCTTGTTCCTACATTGCTCCGGAACCCAAATTGATGTTTCCCGAGGTCGCTGTTAACGTTTCTCAGTTTCTCTGTGAATATATCATCTCAGTATTTTGCAACCATCATTTATCAAACTCGTGGGTCATTAATGTGCATACCCGTTATCACCTACTTTCCTTGAATTAAAATTGATTACATTCTTTTTGAAGTGCGAGATTATTTAGGCTGTCTGTTCGGATTTGTAGAAGGGATTGAATATATAACACTTTGTAAAGGAACCCATGTCAGGAAACGTACCGTTTCCGTTCAACGACAGTTTCAATTTCCACGTCTGACGAGGGAAAGAGTGAGTCTCAGAGTTGCTTATTCTGGTACACAATAGGGTAGTGAGGATGACGTGCACTCCAACGGACTACTTCCTGTGGGGTCGTATGCAAAGTTTAATTTACGAGACTCCTGTACAGACAGGGGAAGACCTGCTGGTTCGAGTTCTGGCTGCTGCAAGACAAACTGAAGAGACACCAGGTGGAATGGAGAGTGTATACTAGAACACGCTTCGTAGGTATAATGTCTGGAACACCGTTGGTAACCCGCCTCATCGAACCGCTGTTGTAATGCATTAGTACTGGTCTGTTCGTACAGTTTGCTGGGTTCTTTTTGGTTTCGGTATATTGTAAATACATAATGTTTAAGTGTTAATACAAACAAAAGTACTTAAGTAATAAATGGATATTGAACTGTTACCTAATAATTGTACCGCGTCACCTCAAGCAGAAGTGGATGAGTTAAGCATCTTAATTGAAACTGCCGTAGAACTTAAACGGTAAGTTTTCCGGACGTGGGTTCCTATTCAAAATGTTATGTGCTCACCCCCTTCTACTAGTTCTAGACGTTTGTAATGGGAAATTCCGAGCACTTTGGATTGTGGGTACTACGTGAAATAGTTTTGTCAAGAATCCCAACATTCTCAATAATTTCGAGGGAATGTTGTCTATTCGGGGGCCTTGTTTCGACTTTGATTTGTCATAGATCTGTACAATTCTTTTCGTATTACCACATCTCCGATCTCATCTTTATTTAATCCCTTTTATTTGCTCGTGGTATTGTCTTCATATTTGTGTCTCATTTATGGACGCTCTGTATGTTCCTTCCATATTTCAGCCTTCCCTTCTTTGTGTAGTACCGGTTTCTTGTATGAGCTCTTAATATTCTGACATATCTTCTCTCCAAAGACCTCTTTAATTTTTCTATAGGTGGCATCTATCTTTCCCATAGCCATGCATGGTTTCACATATTTGCATTTCTCCTCTGCCATTTCTTCTTTATCATTTTGCACCTCTTGTTCATTGAGCACTATTAGAAGACCTGCTGAAATGCCTTCGAATATTTTATGTGAAAACTCTTAGTGCTTTTTAAATAAAAACAAACGTAAATAATATTCTACATATTTATTTTTCATGTCTACATATTTCCATTGCTCTGCCGCTAGAGGGTTCCGAATTGAAGTGTGAAGCATATCGGTGCGTGAGAAAGTGTGTGCTGTGATCGAGTTCTTCCACACATGGACCACCCTCTCCTTCAGCATTATTGCCAGACCACACACGAATGCTGCGACATCTGCAATAATCCGAGTCCACGGGTTCGCTATCGTCGATCATCCTCCACACAGTCCCGACTTCACCTCATCCGATTTTCATCTGTTTGCAAAACTTAAAGAGCACTACGCACGAAACGGTGCAAGCGTAGATGAAGTTGCGGCTCCGTCCACAGAGTCAAACATTCCACAGTGACGGTATCAACAAACGTTCCTCTTGTTGGGAGAAATGTGCTCGTCGGCTGGGTGACTACGTTGGGAAATAAATATGTAGACACGAAGAATAAAGATATAGAATGTTAATAACGTTTGTTTTTTAAAGAAACTTTAACCAACGCAGACAACAAGTCCTTATTGGACCGGGCATAAAGGACGATGCGATTAATTCTGCAACCAGTGGTCTCAGATTATTGCGAAATGCAAGTTTCCATTACCCTATGATCCCTCGAGAGCAGTTAATAGTACTGTTTTCTGATGCTACCACGAAGTCTGCAAATGAACTGCATCTACACCGAGAGGTGTAACAAAGTTGTGCAGCTCCTAAAGCATTATCCATTCCCGTTGTTGAATTTGCCGCTGTTGCCAGAGCCTCCTGCCCGAAATTAACAGAAAGTAAATGAACGTAGGTGATCCGCATCGCTCTGTGACTTTAGCCTCGTTGTCGCCGCTATTGGATTTAGTACGTTTCTCCGAGCCACAGGTATTGAGGTAGATTTACGAGGGTTTCTCATTTGTCTCCGTCCACCAGCAGTCTTTTCTCTCCGCGTCACAGTAGCGTGGCATAAGCTGTGCCAGTCTTTATTCCCGTCAATAATTTTTATCTCCAGTGCTCCTTTCCGTTTTTTTCTATTCTGTTATATGCAGACTGAATGTCCAGTCGTGGAAGGCATTGATAGAAACGAAAAAGTATCACACGGATGGTAAAGATGGTAGCAAAAGGAGTCACGAAATTTCCTGTGAGTCTACTGAAGCGAAAAACACTGGAATTTGAGTGGCATGTATTAAGGAATGCGGAAAATTTGAATTTAACTACCTGTTAACTATGGACTCCTTAAAGACGAAGTACAACCTCTAATAGGACAGAAAGGGGAAGGTAAGGAACTGTAGCCGTTTCCAAAGAACCGTGCCGGCATTCACCTACATTGAATTAGAAAGTGCTCGAAAAAAAAACTACTAAACCGAAACAGCCGTGAAGGGGATAAACCCCGCTCGTCCCAAATAAAGGTGCAGAATGCTAAGGTGGGCGCCATGTCGCTGGGCGACCAGATTTTGTGGAACAGTGGAGAAGCTATGCGTGCATAGCCAGTCCGTGATCTGAACCGCGCTCTTCTTTGTCTGTCACCTGAATGCGGCCTGCATCACTGAATATTAACAAAGGAAGTAAATTTTCTGAATGAGTGTGCAATCATTGTTGACTGTTGTGAATAAAGCCGTCTAATTCACTTAATACACTTCTTTATTTACAACGACGTTTGGTACAGTGCTATCGTCAGATCATAATTTGTGAGACTACATTCAATGTCATTTTCAGTAATATCCATTCTTATCTCATTAGAAAAAAACGGCACATATGCGCTGTTTCCTATAGAATTATTTACAGTAAAATACTGTGAGCTTAAAATCGACGCGACTGTACATCAGGTAGTACAGTGCTTAAAGTCAGTACAGACACAGACAAAGATTAAGAATGAATACTTTACAAAAGATGATTGCACACGGAAGAAAAGAAGCAGCGAAAGTTTCGTTCCGCATTTAGCGGTTTTGACATTTATAAGCGAGGTTATTAAAATGCAACGCAGATGAGTTGCCCGCATAATCGAAATTCTTAAGCGTTAGCGTCATTGTTTCGACACAGTTCGTGAAGGGACCGGAAGTAGAATGAGTGAGTTAGCGCACTGGAAAGCCGGCAGCGGGGCTGTGACGTGACGTCACGTGACGCTGGCGGGGAAGGACGGACTCGTCTCCCGGACTCGGCCCTCCCCGCCCCTCCCCCCCCCCCCCCCCCACCACGCGGCTGGTTCTGGTTCTGATTACCCGCCGACCCAGATACCACGCGCTCTACTTGCGCCTCACCCACCTGTCGCCGCACTGCCACCCTCTGAGCCGACTCGGCGCCGACCTGTCCACTCGATCTGTGTACCTGCAGTAATAATCGTAGCACTAAGTAATTGACACACGACAGCTACCAGGTTGGCCTTCTTGCGCTTGCAGTACACACACTGAGTTGGCGCTTCTGCTGCGCCAAACAACGTGCCTGCCAATTCCTAAGCAGTGAACTTGTCAGGGAGCGAAGTTTTCAACAGTTACAACAAATAACTCGAGCCACAGTTAAAATTCAGAACAGATTTTTGACATACTAAGAGACACTACGTAGATCTACTAACTTTTTACCAGCGGCTGCGCCAGCGTACGCGTGTCACATACAGGGTGTTTCACAACTCGTATTACACACTTCTAGAGCTTGCAGAGGGGACTTAGTACATCAAGTCTTACTTAGGAACCCGTGCCCGGAAACGTCTTCCGGCGACGCTACAGAGCGTCAAAGCTGTAGGCGCCGGCGCCTGTAAATTTGTGTATACACAGGGTGATTCCGTGAAGATGTTAAAACTTTCGAGGGTGATGGACAAGGATAAATGTATCAGTTTGAGGTAACGGTCCTGAGGAAACCAACGAGTTGAAAGTTGTGAGCGAAAACCATTCTGATACCTCTGACAGTGGAATACAAGTACTGGTAGTATTGGTGTTGCTACGATTGTACGGAACGCAACTGTCAGAAGTGGTAGTATGGACTAAAACAAGGAAAAAGTGTGCAGTAAACACGGGCTCTAAGAGCTTAAGAGCTATAAGCACATGTTCAAAAGAGGGCATATGTTTCATAGCAGCGAAGATGAACAAGTGCTCATAGCTCCTCGGGTATGCATTTTAGAGCCATGTTCACTGGACATTTTTTCCTTTTTTAGTCCATGCTACCACCTCTGACCGTTGCCTGCCTAAATTCTTAGCAACAGCAGTATCACTACATGTATTCCACTGTCGGAGAACGGTTTTCGCTTATAACTTTCGACTCGTTCGTTTCCGGTAAAGGGGCCCTTTGCTCATATTGATACATTTATCATTTTCCACCACGGTAGAAAGTTTGAAACATCATCACGGAATCACCCTGTATGTATATACAAAGCGAATAGCTTTGATGCTCTGTAGCGTCGCTGGACGACGTTTCCAGATATGGGCTCCTACGTAAAACTTGATTTACTATGTCCCGTCTACAACCTATACAAGTGTGCAACACGAATTGTGAAACATCCCGTATAAGCGGCTATCAAAAATTTCCGTTTGCGGGCGGTGCTTCAGCGTATATGCAACGTAGCGCGACTCCGATGCCGGCATATAAACACCGACATGTAGGAAAGGGATCAGTGAGGCATTCGTGTCTTTCCGACGTGCGTACGGTAAATGTGAAGACGTGAGCTATGGCTACATTATTACCAAATGCTTCCGAGCAGGACCAACGTCTTGTCATTCTTTTCTTGGCTGCTGAAGGACAAACACAGGAGGACATCCATCGGACAATAAAGAATGCGTATGGGGCAGCATGTCTGCTGAAAACCACCATTCTGAAATGGTGCGCCAAGTTTGATACTGGTCGCTATTGGACATAAGACGCCGGACAATCTCGGAAGCCAGTCTCATCACGAAACCTGGTGTCACCACTGGGAACTGGAGTCGAAACCGTCGACGGTGCAGTTGTCTCGTCCATTGTTTCCTTTTTCCCAAGTAGTTCAAGAGCCAGCCAACTGCTGGAAAGGTGATGCTCACCCTGTTCTTTGATTACCGGGGACCATTCCTTATCGATTCCAAGGAACCTGGTGTGCCATCATTGGGGAACGGTACTGAGCAACGCCGAAGATATTACAATTAAAGCGAAACTTCCCGGAAAACTGCGACAAGGGGTGGTGTTGCTTCTGTTAAGGCACGTCCCTATATCGCAAATGTCGTGAAGCACAAGTTACGCCTATTCAAGTGGGAGACGCTCTAGCACTCATCCTATAGTCCTCATCTCTTCCCATGCAATTATCACCCCTTCGGTTCCTTAATAAAGGCCTGGAATGGTCGAGTATTCCTGTCAGATGAGGACGTGTAGCAGGCAGTTACGAACTTCTTCATGCAGTAGGACATGGTGTTTTCCCAAACGGGTGCGTTGATGGTATGATTGCCTCAGCGCTCACGACGATTTTGCCTGATTGTCGAATCGATTCAGGACTGTAGGTCTTTCGAACGAGAGCTTTTTGATCGTCTCTTGTACATTGGCCACAAATAATATGTCTGCTGTTTTGCACCACACGCCTCCAGTAAGGATGTTAATTGCATCTGTGGTATTCAGCGGTGTGACGTGTTCTTACGTCCCCAAACATGTTGACAAAATTATTGTCCCGCTGCGGTGCTAATTCTCGCGACATGTTTGACACACTGAAGAACACAAATAAGAGACAAACTCTACGTCATACTTTTAAACGCTTCCGGGAAAGAAATACCAACAGGTCGTTTTAGAACAAAATTACATACACTACTGGCCATTAAAATTGCTACACCACGAAGATAATGTGCTACAGACGCGAAATTTAACCGACAGGAAAGAAGATGCTATGATACGCAAATGTTTAGCTTTTCAGAGCATTCACAATAGGTTCGCGCCGGTGGCGACGTGGCGATACCTACAACGCGCTGACATGAGGAAAGTTTCCACCCGATTTGTCATACGCAAACAGCAGTTGACCGGCGTTGCCTGGTGAAACGTTGTTGTGATGCTTCGTGTAAGGAGGATAAATGTGTACCATCACGTTTCCGACTTTGATAAAGGTCGGATTGTAGCCTAAGCGATTGCGGTTTATCGTATCGCGACATTGCTGCTCGCGTTGGTCGAGATCCAATGACTGTTAGCAGAATATGGAATCGGTGGGTTCAGGAGGGTAATACGGAACGCCGTGCTGGATCCCAACGGCCTCGTATCACTAGCAGTCTAGATGACAGGCATCTTATCCGCATGGCTGTGACGGATTGTGCAGCCACGTCTCGATCCCTGAGTCATCAGATGGGGACGTTTACAGCATCATGATGGTCGCATCTGTGTTTGGCGACATCGCGGTGTACGCACTTTGGAAGCATGTAGTCGTCATCGCCATACTGGCGTATCACCCGGCGTGATGGCATGGGGTGCCATTGACTATACGTCTCAGTCACCTCTTGTTCGCATTGACGGCACTTTGAACAGTGGTCGTTACATTTCAGATGTGTTACGACCCGCGGCTCTACCCTTCATTCGATCCCTGCGAAACCCTACATTTCAGTAGGATAATGCACGACCGCATGTTGCAGGTCCTGTACGGGCCTTTCTGGATACAGAAAATGTTCGACTGCTGCCCTGGCCAGCACATTCTCCAGATCTCTCACCAATTGAAACCGTCTGGTCAATGGTGGCCGAGCAACTGGCTCGTCACAATACGCCAGTCACTACTCTTAATGAACTGTGGTATCGTGTTGAAGCCGCATGAGCAGCTGTACCTGTACACGCCATCCAAGATCTGTTTGACTCAATGCCCAGGCGTATCAAGGTCGTTATTAAGGCCAGAGGTGGTTGTTCTGGGTACTGATTTCTCAGGATCTATGCACCCAAATTGCGTGAAAATGTAATCACATGTCAGTTTTAGTATAATATATTTGTCCAATGAATACCCGTTTATCATCTGCATTTCTTCTTGGTGTAGCAATTTTAATGGGCAGTAGTTTAATACTCCATTATCATTCCCATCTCCGTTGCTAGGGGCAGTAGGAGTATCCATCACCTTTTGTCACCCCCAGCCTCAGCCATAGAGGTTCTAGGGCGTCTTACCGTCACAGTTTTTTTTTTTTTTTTCCAGGTTGCAAGTGATATGTGTGCGTAGTTTGATAGAAAATGCTTCAGAAGTTACAGAGATGGGCTGAAAGGTCGCTGTCTTTGCACCCCCACGGCACTACACACACACACACACACACACACACACACCTAGGGGCGAAACTTCATCAGTAATGTCACCAATAAGACTAGAGATCCCAAAAACTTTGGATTCTATACTAATACTGGTTGTTAACGAATATTTTTATGTCATGGCTTCTCGTCCCCACAGCCACCCCTAGAGGTGGTATTATAGCCCACACAGTATTTTTATACAAATAATACAAATGTGTGTCGTATACATACAAAACGTGATGGAAGTTGCTCCAGACACTCCTGAGTTGTGATCCTATATCACCCACTTTTCAGCCCCATCTCCACCCATATGAAAGTAGGTGGCCCCTACTTACACAATAAATAGTAAATATACGTCTACCAAGTTTAGTTGAAATCGATCTAGTGGTTTAGGAGGAGATGTGTAATATACACACATCCTTACATACAAAAGGTGGACAAATGAAAAAGATACAGGTGGAAATAAAGTAACTAAAGTACTTATTATATCAAAAGTAATCGACGTAACTGTCAACAATTTTATCCCAGTGCGAGGCAAGACGATCAGTGTCCGCACATGTGTTGTGAAGCTTGTTTCGACTACGCTGTAGGAGTTCCGCTATACAGTCCGGATCTCTCCCTATTTTCGATTTGCTTCGGACTAAGAGGTGAGGTGCACGCCTGGGTACAATCACATTTTCCTATGAAGGCAGCGACCGTCTTGTCTCACAGTCAGGTCACTGTATTACCAGTTACGGTGATTACTTTTCAAATAATAAACATTTTACTTCCTTTCCTTGCACCTGTCTCGTTTCGATTTGACTGCCCCTTATACACACATTTTCATAATACACTCCTGGAAATTGAAATAAGAACACCGTGAATTCATTGTCCCAGGAAGGGGAAACTTTATTGACACATTCCTGGGGTCAGAGACATCACATGATCACACTGACAGAACCACAGGCACATAGACACAGGCAACAGAGCATGCACAATGTCGGCACTAGTACAGTGTATATCCACCTTTCGCAGCAATGCAGGCTGCTATTCTCCCATGGAGACGATCGTAGAGATGCTGGATGTAGTCCTGTGGAACGGCTTGCCATGCCATTTCCACCTGGCGCCTCAGTTGGACCAGCGTTCGTGCTGGACGTGCAGACCGCGTGAGACGACGCTTCATCCAGTCCCAAACATGCTCAATGGGGGACAGATCCGGAGATCTTGCTGGCCAGGGTAGTTGACTTACACCTTCTAGAGCACGTTGGGTGGCACGGGATACATGCGGACGTGCATTGTCCTGTTGGAACAGCAAGTTCCCTTGCCGGTCTAGTAATGGTAGAACGATGGGTTCGATGACGGTTTGGATGTACCGTGCACTATTCAGTGTCCCCTCGACGATCACCAGTGAGCCGGCCGAAGTGGCCATGCGGTTAAAGGCGCTGCAGTCTGGAACCGCAAGACCGCTACGGTCGCAGGTTCGAATCCTGCCTCGGGCATGGATATTTGTGATGTCCTTAGGTTAATTAGGTTTAACTAGTTCTAAGTTCTAGGGGACTAATGACCTCAGCAGTTGAGTCCCATAGTGCTCAGAGCCATTTGAACCATTTGATCACCAGTGGTGTACGGCCAGTGTAGGAGATCGCTCCCCACACCATGATGCCGGGTGTTGGCCCTGTGTGCCTCGGTCGTATGCAGTCCTGATTGTGGCGCTCACCTGCACGGCGCCAAACACGCATACGACCATCATTGGCACCAAGGCAGAAGCGACTCTCATCGCTGAAGACGACACGTCTCCATTCGTCCCTCCACTCACGCCTGTCGCGACACCACTGGAGGCGGGCTGCACGATGTTGGGGCGTGAGCGGAAGACGGCCTAACGGTGTGCGGGACCGTAGCCCAGCTTCATGGAGACGGTTGCGAATGGTCCTCGCCGATACCCCAGGAGCAACAGTGTCCCTAATTTGCTGGGAAGTGGCGGTGCGGTCCCCTACGGCACTGCGTAGGATCCTACGGTCTTGGCGTGCATCCGTGCGTCGCTGCGGTCCGGTCCCAGGTCGACGGGCACGTGCACCTTCCGCCGACCACTGGCGACAACATCGATGTACTGTGGAGACCTCACGCCCCACGTGTTGAGCAATTCGGCGGTACGTCCACCCGGCCTCCCGCATGCCCACTATACGCCCTCGCTCAAAGTCCGTCAACTGCACATACGGTTCACGTCCACGCTGTCGCGGCATGCTACCAGTGTTAAAGACTGCGATGGAGCTCCGTATGCCACGGCAAACTGGCTGACACTGACGGCGGCGGTGCACAAATGCTGCGCAGCTAGCGCCATTCGACGGCCAACACCGCGGTTCCTGGTGTGTCCGCTGTGCCGTGCGTGTGATCATTGCTTGTACAGCCCTCTCGCAGTGTCCGGAGCAAGTATGGTGGGTCTGACACACCGGTGTCAATGTGTTCTTTTTTCCATTTCCAGGAGTGTATATAACTGCATTAATAATCGACTATCTCGAAACCCGGAACACGTTATCAGTGGCAGGTTATGTATCAAACGGCTTCCAGGGGCTACAAAAATTTGATTTTCAACATACTTCGACTTTACTGAGAGAATTTAGAAATTTAAAAGTTTGTCGTAATCTGTTTATTAGAAGATATAGTCTTACGTCGCAAGTTTAACGCAGGAAGAGACCTGTTACAGCCAGAAAATGTGAGCTTTGTCTTAAGGAAGCGTAACTGACAGCGAGCAAAAATTCGAAATTTGTTCATCCCGTACTTGAGAATGAGAGCACTTAGCGACTTCCGACAAACTTTACACGTAATCTCAAACCTTTACGAAACTTTTTCTCGCTGACTACCCCACAAATTGATGAAAGGAAAAAATTACTAAATTTTCTTACTAAATTTTCTTACTAAATTTTTGCTGTTCCTGCGGTAAAATTTCGGCATCAGACGTAACGTTTTAATTTGTTACTTCTTTACTACCGACTCTATCCGCAACATAGTTGGCAGACAGTATCCACATATACCACTAAATGTACCTGCAAAATTATATCATTGTACGGCACATAATTCAGAAGATATGACGTCATACGCATTTAAATGCGTGAAAATCAAGGTTCTGCTTAAAATAGCGCTCAAAAAACTTTTCTTTAGCAAGCAGAACGGTTTAATTTATTACTTGTTTGCTACTGATTCTATTCGCAACACACTTTGTAGACAATATCTGCATACATTGTGGAATGTACCTGCAAAATTATATGATCGTGCGACACATATCTCAGGAGATATGACGTCATAAACATTGAAATGCGTGAAAACTAGTTTTTGCTTAAAATGGAGCGGGGAAAACTTAGCGATTTCCAACAAACTTTAAGCATAGTTTCAAACCGTTTCCAAACTTTTTGTCGCTTGCCTGCTTAATGTCAAATATTTAATACATTAACTCATTTGTAAAGTAACCAGACGTCTGAAGCTGTTTTATACACGGAAGTTCGATCTGTGAAGAATCTGGGGTTTGCAGGTAGATACAGATTTAGTATATGAATTTCATTACATTCGTGATGCAGGGAATAAAAACTTAAAAGAAATTTTCTGTCGCCATGGAGAGCAGAATGCTATGTGCATCCCTGTAGACCACGTCGCATCTTTTGACCTAAAACGTCAGGTGCAACTAATTTAAATCAGACTGTAGCCACCCTCTGTCTATGTTGTGTATGACTTTCTACACGATGGTAAGGAGAGGTGGCCTACAGAATGGTGCATAGGAAAGCTGGACAGGAGCAGAAATGATTAGCGAAAATCTTAACACAATATACAGAAGATTTACTTAACTTGTATTTCTCCAAGTGAACCGAGACTCATTACAAATACTGCAGCAAGAAAGAGAGACCAAATGTACACAAGGATGAGGCTCCCTGAACTAAGTACGAATGATGTCAGTGCCGTGACTAGGCGGCGTCTGCATAGCGTCACGTGGCGAAGAGGATCCAAGACGTCCTATATTGCGGCGCTCGTGGTACAGAGCGGGGCTCAGCGAGTGTGCCTCAATGGCTCCAACGGATCCCACACGACCTCTATTTTCGTCTCACAGAAACTCACAATTCTGTTGCCGACTTTGACGCCTGTGGAGTGGCATCGATATGTGATACCTCAGCCTAGGTTGTCGTTGTGGTCTACAATCGAAAGTATGGTTTGATGCACCATTTCACATTAATAAATCTTTTCCAAGTCCCTCCGTCTCTATCTGAGTCGAAGGTTCAAAATGGTTCAAATGGCTCTGAGCACTATGGGACTTAACATCTGAGGTCATCAGTCCCCCAGAACTTAGAACTACATAAACCTAACTAACCTAAGGACATCACACACATCCATGCCCGAGGCAAGATTCGAACCTGCGACCGTAGCAATCGCGCGGTTCCGGACTGAAGCGCCTAGAACCTCTCGGTCACCGAGGCCGGCCAGTCGAAGGTTCAAATGGTTCAAATGGCTCTGAGCACTATGGGACTTAACTTCTGAGGTCATCAGTCCCCCAGAACTTAGAACTACATAAACCTAACTAACCTATGGACATCACACACATCCATGCCCGAGGCAGGATTCGAACCTGCGACCGTACCTGTCACGCGTTTCCAGACTGTAGCGCCTAGAACCGCTTGGCCACCACGGCCGGCTGAGTCGAAGGATATGCAGTAGTAAGCAGTAGTTGAGAAGGAAGTGAGACTATTGCAGTCTATCCCCAATGTTATTCACTATGTATATTGAACAGTCTTTAAAGTAAACCGAGGAGAAATTTGGGAGCGGAATTAAACTACAGGAAGAACAAATAAAAACTACGATGTGTGCTGATGACACTGTAATCCCGTCACTGACGGCAAAGGGTTTGGAATATCAACTGAGTGGGAAGGATAGTGACTTGAGAAGACTTTATAAGTAAATCAAAGGTAATAGAATGCAGTCGAATTAAATCTGGCAATGCTGACAGAGTCAGGTTAGGACATGAGACACTAGAAGTATTCAATGAATTTTGCTCTTTGGGCAACAAAATAACTAACGATGGCTGAAGTAGAGATATATAAAATGTAGACTGGCAGCAGAAAAAAAAACGTTGCTGAAAAACATGTTTTTTAATATCGAATACAAATTTAAATGTCACAAACTCTTTTCTGAAAGTATTTCACTGAAGTGTAGCCTTGTAAAGAAGCGAAACGTGAACTATCAATAGTTCAGATCAGAAGATAATAGAAAGTTTTGAAATTTGGTGTTACAGAGGAATGCTGAAGATTAGACGGTTAGATCAGATTTCTTATGAGAAAGTACTAAATCGAACTGCGGAGAAAAGAAAAAGCTGCAGAAGGGGACCAAGGCTTGACCGACTAGCGTGAAGAGCTACAGAAAATTAGTCCTCGTACTGAGGAGAACAACACACCTCTCCATTGCATGGTTATCAATTCTAACCATCTGGTTTTCAGCATTCTTCTGTAGTACCACATTACAACATATCGTATTTTCTTCATGTGTGTACTGTTTATCCTCCACATTTCATTTACATGTAATGCTACACTCCAGACAAATACTTTCATATAAGATTTCATGACATTTAAATTTATATTAGATGTTACATGTCTACATACACAGACGAATCAATTCATTATGGCCAACTACTAGTACCCAGAGTAACGCTTATAATGTCGTTGCGTGTTCGATTGACTGGTGCACTGTCAGTATTATGGTGCCGAATTTGCGAGCGCTTTCAGTGTTGGGAAATGCGGTTAACCCGAGAGTTGGACGTTATTAGAGCAGCCCGATGCACTGATTTTATGTTATTGTTGGCGATGGACCATATTGCGTGGAGCGTTGTCATCATACTTCCGTGCAATTTTGGTACTTTCCACACGTCCCGCCTGTATTTATGCGGAGTTACTTCGCCGAGTTATCATTTAGATTACTATTCTCTATTATACTACTAACTTTTAAATGGAAAAGTTGATGTACTTAGGCCTAGGTAATTGAGAGCAGCCACCTTCCTATGACTTCGAGGCAAAGGACCGCCGCATTATATAAATTAAGATCGAATGCTGGAACGAAGTCGGTGAGGAAATGAACGATAAAGGAAGTCATCTGAAGGAGAAAGAGCTAGCAAATAACATCGGAAAAAGTCTGCATTTTCAATTTAAGCTGTTAAAATTTCGTGTAAATCGCATAAGAAAAGCGCAGATAAAGCAGAATCATGATAAACGAAACTATACAGCGAAAGGTAATGAAAACAATCTTTTTCTTGAGTTTTTGGTAATTTATGGGATTACGAATAGAAAACTAAATTTAACCAAATAGAAGCAAATGCCTGTACTTTCTCTACAATCTACCGCGATTTGAGCATACCTCTCTCACCAAAATTTTTTGGAAATTGTTTCCCACTGGATGCTGCTAGTTAACTTAAAAGATCTGCGTGATCATTTGTCGTAGCTGTTTCTAGCACAGCCACCAACATATACGTTTAATGATAGAAAGCAGACAGTCTAGAACGTAATCATGCATACACGAAACCGGTTGTGGGTGCAAGATGCAGGACAGATTAATGCTCCATGTTACTCTGTTGCCATTGTGTCCATAGCGGTAATGAAAGGATGATACTGTCTCCCACTCGTCTACGGAGCTCGTGTCGACACGTGTTTGGAGAAAAGATTGCCCGAGTTCTTGACTGAGTACACTCATTTCTTCCTACGAATAGTTTACGCTGCCATCGCCATGCGCACCATTGTTCTGGATAAGCTGTAGGAACTAATATTCTTTCAAATTTGTAGTATCTGCTGTTCCGTAAATTCGGAGAAGGCGAGTAATGCATAGATTGATTCCTCCTGCCGATGACGCCCTTACGATTACATACTATCTGATCAAAAGTAAACCGACACCCATAGGTAATGCGGAATTGGCCACTAGATGTCACGAGAGGTGGACACGCCAGTACGAAAGGAGGCGGAGAATATTGTGTTGTCAGTAGAGAAGCGTAATGTTTCGGTCAGGAGAACTCAGTCACTTAGAATGTGGAGTAGTCATTGGATGTTACCTGAGTCAGAAATCCATCAAGGACATTTAGACCTTCTAAAGTTCCCCAAGTCGACAGTTGGTGATGCGATTATGATGATGATGATGTTTGGTTTGTGGGGCGCTCAACTGCGCGGTCCTCAGCGCCCTACAAAGTCCCAATCATTACACAGCCCAATGTAGCCACTTTCACGAATGACGATGAAATGATGAAAACAACAGAAACACCCAGTCCCCGAACAGAGAAAATCCCCAACCCGGCCGGGAATCGAACTCGGGACCCCGTGGTCCAGAGGTAGCAACGCTAGGCGCTAGACCACAAGCTGCGGACTGATGTGATTGTGAAGTGGAAACGCGAAGGAACAGCCACATCTAAACAAAAACCAAACAGACCTCTTGTAGTGATGGACGCGGATTGTCAAGCATTGTAGAGGGTGACTGTAAAAGATCGCATAAAAACTATGGAAGGAATTACTAGTGAGTTCCAAAGTACGTCCGCCAGCCCAGTTTGCACAATAACTGTGCGTACAGAGTGCAGTGGTAGAGCAGTTCATCAGAAGCCACGCATTCTGTAGTCAACGCTAAGCGACGCCACAGGACAGTGGATAACTGGAAACGAGTGATGAATCCTGTGACAATCCGATTGTAGAGTTTAGGTTTGGCCAATTACTGTAGAACGTTACAAGCCATCATGTGTAGTGCCATGAGTGAGTTATAGAGGTGGTGTTGTTACGTTATGGGGGTGTTTCCCTGGTTAACGTGTGGTCCCCTTATTGTGCTTAAGAAAATACTATATGGGGAGGGACACGAACACATTTTGCAGCATTCCGCTCCGCTTGCAGTAGAGGAAAAATTCGGAGACGATGACTGCTTTCATGTGCATGACACTGTAACTTGTCGCAAGGCAGCTTCACTTAGGCAGTGGTGTGTGGTCAGTAACATTCGTGGAAGCGACTGGCATACCCAGAGTCCAACTTTAACCCAATGCAACGCTTTGTGATGAGTCAGAACGCCGACGTCGCTCGAGACCCCACCGTCCAACATCGTTACCTTCTCCGGTATCGGCTACTGAGGATGAATGGGCTGCCTTTCCTCGTCAAACGTTCAGACACGTCATTGAAAGTGTCCCCAGCAGAAGTCACGCCGTCAAAAAGACAAAAGGTGCACGCACCATATATTAATGGCCAGTTGAAGGATGTCCGGATACTTTAGATCACATAGTGTATACATCTCCCACATCAGCGACAGTAGTTATTCCATTTAGTTTCACGGGAGATAATGTTGTTTCATGGTGATATACCTCGCGTGGGATGCTATCTCAGAGCAGATGTACAGCTGCTGTCGCTTTCTTGTCTGATGGATGTTCTGAACGTCATTATATATATATATATTCTCTGTAGCAATTCTGGACGTGTGGAGTATCGCGTTCTTCTGATGGAATTGGCGGTGTCCGCTTAAATGCACAATGGACATGAACGGATGCAGGTGATTAGACGGGATGCTTACGTACGTGTCACCTGTCAGCGTCGTTTGCAGGGGGCCTTCGGCTCCGAAAGCCCATATCGATGATGTTTCGTTGAACGGTTCGCACGTTGACACATGTTGATGGCCCAGCATTGAAATCTGCAGCAATTTCCGGAAGTGTTGCACTTCTGTTACGCTGAACGATTCTCTTCAGTCGTCGTCTTCAATATATATATATATATATATATATATATATATATATATATATATATATATATATATATATGGATGTTCTGAACGTCATTATATATATATATATATATTGAAGACGACGACTGAAGAGAATCGTTCAGCGTAACAGAAGTGCAACACTTCCGCAAATTGCTGCAGATTTCAATGCTGGGCCATCAACATGTGTCAACGTGCGAACCGTTCAACGAAACATCATCGATATGGGCTTTCGGAGCCGAAGGCCCCCTGCATACGACGCTGGCAGGTGACACGTACGTAAGCATCCCGTCTAATCACTTGTATCCGTTCATGTCCATTGTGCATTTAAGCGGACACAGCCAATTCCATCAGAAGAACGCGATACTCCACACGTCCAGAATTGCTACAGAGTGGCTCCAGGAACACTCTTCTAGTTCAAACACTTCTGCTGGCCACCAGACTCCCCAAACATGAACATTATTGAGCATATCTGGGATACAGTCAACGTGCTGTGCAGAAGAAACCTCCAATCCCTCGTAGCCTTACGGATTCACGGACAGCCCTGCAGGATTCATGCTGTCAGTTCCCTCGAGCACTACTTCAGACATTAGTCGAGTCCATGCCACGTCATTTGCGGGACTTCTGCATGCTTGCGGGGGCCCTACATGATATTAGGCAGGTGTACCAGTTTCTTTGGATCTTCAGTGTATATATATACAGTCCTGGAAATTGAAATAAGAACACCGTGAATTCATTGTCCCAGGAAGGGGAAACTTTATTGACACATTCCTGGGGTCAGATACATCACATGATCACACTGACAGAACCACAGGCACATAGACACAGGCAACAGAGCATGCACAATGTCGGCACTAGTACAGTGTATATCCACCTTTCGCAGCAATGCAGGCTGCTATTCTCCCATGGAGACGATCGTAGAGATGCTGGATGTAGTCCTGTGGAACGGCTTGCCATGCCATTTCCACCTGGCGCCTCAGTTGGACCAGCGTTCGTGCTGGACATGGAGACTGCGTGAGACGACGCTTCATCCAGTCCCAAACATGCTCAATGGGGGACAGATCCGGAGATCTTGCTGGCCAGAGTAGTTGACTTACACCTTCTAGAGCACGTTGGGTGGCACGGGATACATGCGGACGTGCATTGTCCTGTTGGAACAGCAAGTTCCATTGCCGGTCTAGGAATGGTAGAACGATGGGTTCGATGACGGTTTGGATGTACCGTGCACTATTCAGTGGCCCCTCGACGATCACCAGTGGTGTACGGCCAGTGTAGGAGATCGCTCCCCACACCATGATGCCGGGTGTTGGCCCTGTGTGCCTCGGTCGTATGCAGTCCTGATTGTGGCGCTCACCTGCACGGCGCCAAACACGCATACGACCATCATTGGCACCAAGGCAGAAGCGACTCTCATCGCTGAAGACGACACGTCTCCATTCGTCCCTCCATTCACGCCTGTCGCGACACCACTGGAGGCGGGCGGGCTGCACGATGTTGGGGCGTGAGCGGAAGACGGCCTAACGGTGTGCGGGACCGTAGCCCAGCTTCATGGAGACGGTTGCGAATGGTCCTCGCCGATACCCCAGGAGCAACAGTGTCCCTAATTTGCTGGGAAGGGGCGGTGCGGTCCCCTACGGCACTGCGTAGGATCCTACGGTCTTGGCGTGCATCCGTGCGTCGCTGCGGTCCGGCCCCAGGTCGACGGGCACGTGCACCTTCCGCCGACCACTGGCGACAACATCGATGTACTGTGGAGACCTCACGCCCCACGTGTTGAGCAATTCGGCGGTACGTCCACCCGGCCTCCCGCATGCCCACTATACGCCCTCGCTCAAAGTCCGTCAACTGCACATACGGTTCACGTCCACGCTGTCGCGGCATGCTACCAGTGTTAAAGACTGCGATGGAGCTCCGTATGCCACGGCAAACTGGCTGACACGACGGCGGCGGTGCACAAATGCTGCGCAGCTAGCGCCATTCGACGGCCAACACCGCGGTTCCTGGTGTGTCCGCTGTGCCGTGCGTGTGATCATTGCTTGTACAGCCCTCTCGCAGTGTCCGGAGCAAGTATGGTGGGTCTGACACACCGGTGTCAATGTGTTCTTTTTTCCATTTCCAGGAGTGTATATATCGTGGTGCACTACCCTTTCTGTATTTTTTATTTGTATTAATGAAATCATGCGTACTTTACTGCTGTAGAACGATTTAATGATGAATCTGTAGCATTAGCTTGACGACGTCGCCATTTCCCTGGAGCGGAGCTATATGACTTGTTGACACAGTTTCAATGTAAAAAAAATACACACATCAAAAAAAGGCTTACATCACCTTGGTTCCGAACGTTCTGGAACCTGTATAAAAATTGGAATAGAGATCAACATTAACATCATTTCTGCCCTTTTTATTGTTCATGAAAATCACACATTGCATGTTACACCACCATACAGCGAGACCTTAAGAGGTGGTGGTCCAGATTGCTGCACACACCGGTTCCAAGTTATGAGAAGATCTCCAGTTATTACTGCCACAGCTGCCAGCACAAGACATGTTACATGCCTATGGCCTAATTAAAATTACGAGGCCTCTTCGGAATGTAAGGTCCGATTAGTCGCGAAATGGAAACCACAGTGAAAATCAAAAATGTTTTATTGCAACAGTTTGCTACACGTTCCAGCTACTTCTCTACATAGTCGCCGCTCGGACTGAGACATTTGCTGTTACGTTCTACCAACTTTCCAGTACCCTCGTCATCGAAGGCTTTCCGCCACTTCTCTGCGCTGGTCTGCAGTGCGCTGTCGGTGTCACAATGTTTGCTTCATAGCCAGCGGTTCATGTGAGCAGAGACTAACATAAGAGGGAGCCAATTCCGGGCTGTGTGGTGAAACACTTCCCATCGGAAATGCTGCAAGGGCTTCTTCATTGTCCCTCCAGTGTGCGGCCGAGAATTGCACGAAGAAATAAATGCTTGAGAGGTACGTTATGTGGGATTGCTTGGGTTGCACGAAATCAGGTGAAACCTCGATGTGGGCACCAATAGTGGGCGGGAGGCACTATTTCTCTAGGCATCTTTACCTGCTTACTGTGTGCTCAGAACTGAAAAGAGCGACGTGACGGGATCGACAGGCATATTAAAGACACTGACCAACAAATCTGTGTAAGGCTTCTTCGGATTTCTACCGTTGTTTCCATTTCGTGACATATCGGACCCTACTTTCCGAATAGCCCTCGTACTTATTAGCTGACGTCTGCCAGGTGCTGCTTCCGAGGTAGACTACGGCTTTCATCTGCCTGTAACAGTCTACATCTACATCACTACCTGTAGTTCACACGTAAGTGCCTGCAGTGAGTTCTTCGAACCAACTTCAGACTATTTCTCTACCGTTCCACTCTCTAACAGCGCGTGGGAAAATGAACATTTAAATCTTTGTGTGCCAGTTATGATATCTCTTATTTTATTACGGTGATCATATCTCCCTAAGGAGGTTGGCGACAATGAAACATCTTCACATTCAAAGGGGAAAGTCAGTGATTGACATTTCGTGAAAGATCTCGCCGCACCGAGAAACGCCTTTGTTTTAATGATTGTCACCCCAACTCGCTTATCATATCGGTGACACTCTCTGCCCTATTTCGTGATCATTAAAAACGAGCCTCCCTTCTTTGGCTTATTTCGACGTCATCCGTCAGTCCTATCTGGTAAGGATCCCATACCACACAGCAGTACTCTAGCAGGGGACGAACAAGCGTAGCGTAGGCAGTCTCTTTAGTAGACCTATCGCATCTTCGAAGTACTGTACCAATAAAACGCTGTCTTTGGTTTGCCTTCCCCACGGCGTTATCTATGCGATCGTCCCAGTTTAAGTTGTTCGTAACTGTACTTCCTAGGTATTTAGTTGAATTGACAGTCTTTAAATTTGTGTGATTTATCGTATAGCCGAAATTTAACGGATTTCTTTCCGTATTCATGTGGGTGATCTCACACCTTTCCTTATGCAGAGACAATTACAGCTTTTCACACCATACATATACCGTGTCTAAGTCATACTGCAATTGATTTTGATCTCCTTATGACTTTACTAGACGGTGACAGCATCACCTGCAAAGAATCTAAGAGGGCTTCGCAGATTGTCACCTAAATCGTTTATATAGATTAGGGACAGCAGAGGGCAAGTGCGTCCTATTGTGGCAGATTGGCAACAACGGGTAACTGGCGCACCATGCTGGGTGCTCCGACTGGAGGACCTCATTCACTTTAATCAGGGTTCATTTACTTAACTCGTCAAACATCAGAAAGGATTTGGCAGTCAGAAAAAGAAGTAATCGTTCAAAATGCAAAATTGAAAATGCTGCTGCGATGATGCAAGGAACAAAAAGCAAGCTTTACGATGCAACGATACGACTCTTTCCTCTTTGTACGACTTCAGTTTTCTGGGAGAGACGATTTTCTGGTAACTGATACAAATGTGCAAGTGTCTGTGGTAGACAACCGCAGGAACGCAATGTTTGTGTTTGGATCAGCAACCAGAGGAAAGTTTTATATGGTACAGATTATGGGTAAGTACGTCCGACCAAATCTGTCCCGCTTCTCGATTAAGTAACCGAAAGCTTTCGGTAAAAATTAATACTGAAGCGTTTGGTCTCTGGAAAACGGATACATTAGTCTACCGTGCGATCACGCAGAATGGTTCAATCTCAGAAATCAGTTATTCTACGCTCGAAACAGTCAGCTTTCGAAAACAGCTCTGTCTGCCGAACAATCTATATGTACCCGTATGCGGATTTCTGCTTGAAGCCTCTCAGTGTTTCTGAGTCATCAAAATGTATCATAATTGAACTCATTAAGCAAACCGGCAATCCTACACAACCCAGTAAGAGGCAAAGAAGCGCGATGTAGGAAATACACAAATACAAGGGTAGAATTTCGTTGTGACAGCCCTGATTACACTCACGTTATACACGCATGTCTGACATTCACTCCCACTAACAGCAGCTAGTGGCTATATGTCTATGACTGGGTGCTATTCAAAAAATGGCTCTGAGCACTATGGGACTCAACTGCTGAGGTCATTAGTCCCCTAGAACTTAGAACTAGTTAAACCTAACTAACCTAAGGACATCACAAACATCCATGCCCGAGGCAGGATTCGAACCTGCGACCGTAGCGGTCTTGCGGTTCCAGACTGCAGCGCCTTTAACCGCACGGCCACTTCGGCCGGCCTGGGTGCTATTTCTGCCGTCAAATCGTCGTACGAAGTTCGATGGAAAATACTTAAGTTCACTGTGCGGTAAGGTCAGGTCAGTAACAACAAATAAACAAACTGGGGAATCAGGTAGTATACCGTTATTCCCAGATTCGGATGGGGGTGTTTCATACTCGTGACTCGATTACAAACTGAATAAAGTTTTTACAAAAATTTTCGAGCTAGTTTCATTCACTTTGATCTGAAACCCCTATTTCGCCTCATTTACGAGCGTGTAACACATTTCAGAATGAACCTTGCTCTCTCCAGCGGAGCGTGCCGTGAAACGGACCCTTTTGAAAAGTTACAAGTTTTTTTAGGACCTGAAGTAGAACCTGAATTTTTCCGTGCTCTTGATATAACAAACATTCAATGAGTTGTTTATCTGCGTGCAAAAATATAAGTTTGTCTTACCATTTGGAAAGAATCTATAATTATGGATATGCATTAACTGCGTGCACTTTCGAGACAGCGTGAATATTGTTTTTAGTTATTTCCGATACTTCTGGTATAATTCGTTACTTTCGCTACAAATGTCCACCTCCAATGGAAACAGTGAAGCAATAATCATTTTCACGAAGTATGTTGTACTTCAAAACGTATAGCATCTCTTCTGAAAACTTATAGATGTAATAAATCTAGTCTAGCGCATTTTAAAGACACTTTATTTGTCAGGAGATTAGATCAAATGCATGAAAATAGCATGTTGAAGCAAACGGACGTTCCGTACTAGCTTCAGTGTACTGCAATTGATCCCCATCCCGATGAAATGGAGTGGACGATGAACTGTGCCGCCGATCTTCAATGTCTACGGCCAGAAACGCAAATGATACAAAATTTATAACACTTGTTGCAGATGAGAGTTGCTACATGTGTGAAAATCGGGCGTCCGGTGTGCTCTAAACGTATATAGATTTGTTCCACTACTAGGTTAGATAATGTGTTATAGACTTGAAGTTTGGAATTCCGCGTTATAGAATTGCAGTATTCTGATGACTTGATGTGCAGTATCTATGTCATTACTTAATGTAATCATTCTGTTTCTGGTTGTTGAAAATATTTACTGCGATTGCAGCTGCGTTCATTTTGTCATTTCCAACTAAAGTAGGATGGTAAAATCCATTCTCCAACGTTACATCGTGACAAGTCGGATAGACCGTTCGCCGGGTGCAAGTCTTTCGATTTGACGCCACTTCGGCGACTTGCGCGTCGATGGGGATGAAATGATGATGATTAGGACAACACAACACCCAGCCCCTGAGCGGATAAAATCTCCGACCCAGAGCCGGGTATCGAACTTATGCCCTCAGGACTGACATTCTGTCGCGCTGATCACTCAGCGACCGGCGACGGACTCATAGTAATTAAGCGTGGTGTATTAAGTATTCCTGTGCTTCGACATACCATTTTACCGCTGTTGTAATGCAACCACGTTGGCTACACTAGCGATTCATTTCCGTGTACAGTACGGTTTTGCACTGAAGCACCAAAGAAACTGGTATAGGCATGCGTATTCAAATACACAGATATGTAAACGAGCAGAACACGACGGTGCGGTAGACAACGCCTATATAAGGCAAGTGTCTAACGCAGTTGTTAGATCGGTTACTGCTGCTACAATGGCAGGTTATTAAGATTTAAGTGAGTCTGAACGTGGTGTTATAGTCGGCGCACGAGCGATGCATATCCGAGATAGCGATGAAGTGGGGATTTTCCTGTACGACTATTTCACTAGTGTACCGTGAATATTAGGAATCCGGCAAAACATCAAATCTTCGACACCGACATAGGACTGTTGATGACTGGAAACATGTTGCCTGGTCGGACGAGTCTAGTTTCAAATTGCATCGAGCGGATGGACGTGTACGGGTATGGAGACAACCTCATGAATCTATGGACGCTGCATGTCAGCAAGGGATTGTTCAAGCTGGTATAGGCTCTTTAATGGCGTGGGGCGTGTGAAGTTTGAGTGATATGTGACTCCTGATACCTCTAGATACGACTCTGACAGGTGATACGTACGCAAGCATCATATCTGATCACCTGCATCCATTCGTGTCCATTGTGAATTCCGACGGACTTAGTCAATTCCAGCAAGACAATGCGACACGCCACACGTCCAGAATTGCTACAGAGTGGCTCCAGTTCTTCTGAGTTTAAACACTTCCGCTGGCCACCAAACTCACCAGACATGAACATTATTGACCATATCTGGGATACCTTGCTACATGTTGTTCAGAAGAAATCTCCATCCCCTCTTACTCTTACGGATTTGTGGGCAGCCCTGCAGCATTCATGTTGTCAGTTCCTTCTGGCACTACTTCGGACATTAGTCGAGTCCATGCCACGTCTTGTTGCGGCACTTCTACGTGCTCGCGGGGGCCCTACATGATATTAGGAAGGTGTACCTGTTTCCTTGGCTCTTCAGTTTATTTTTTATGCTAGTGGAATGCTGTTTTTGTGCTCGGTAGATGGCTCGTGCTCGCTTGGTTTCTGGGAGCAGGATTTCCTTGTGCAAGAGATCTTCTGTGAAGAGCTGAGAACCACTGGTGGAAGTCAAAAAAATGGTTCAAATGGCTCTGAGCACTATGGGACTTAACATCTATGGTCATCAGTCCCCTATAACTTAGAACTACTTAAACCTAACTAACCTAAGGACAGCACACAACACCCAGCCATCACGAGGCAGAGAAAATCCCCGACCCCGCCGGGAATCGAACCCGGGAACCCGGGCGTGGGAAGCGAGAACGCTACCGCACGACCACGAGATGCGGGCTGGTGGAAGTCAAGCTGTGAGGGTCATGCCTTGATAGCTCAGTAGGTGGAGCAACTGCCTCCGAATGACAGAGGCTACGGTCCAGCAAGCAGTTTCAATCTGCCAGAAACTTTCAGATCGGCACACATTTCGCTGCGGAGTGATGATTCATTATGGGTTGTTGCTGAAGATACAGCTCAAATATCGAAAATAACCGAGAACAAAAATTGATTTCCTGCTTTCTGTGTTTGCAGAGATAGAATCTTTGATTTTACAAAGTTAACATGTCAGCTTCACTTCTGATTTGTATTTGATACTATCACTGTCTTAGTATAAAAAGTATGTTACCTACATAAGTACGCTTCTTTTCTAAAGTTTATAAATACAGAAGCAATTTCGTTTTACAACATTTTGTGTGGTGAAACGGGGACGGAAGTAGCTGACTTAATTAAGCAAAACAGAACTTAGTATTGGAATCTATAGTTTAAAATTAGTCAACTGGAGAAAAACTCTGACAGTAGGGGAGAGTGTTGTACCTTGGAAAACTTTTTACACTTTCGTCTCCAGCTAGTCCTGTAATAGAAGTTTAATATATTTTATTGCTCCATTACGAAATACGAGGTGTGGCTAGAAAAAAACCGGACCAGTACTGGTGAAACAATAAAACGAATGCAATAAGGCTGAAAGTCGCGTGGCCTGTCACGTGACTCTCGCTCCGCCTACTGCTCGAGTTTCATCTGCCTCCTGCACTCAGTCTGCCCGTGGCGTCTGTTTTAAGTAGTTGACGTTTTGTCTGTGCGTCGGAAAATGTTGAGTGTACAGAAAGAACAGCGTGTTAACATCAGATTTTGTTTCAAACTAGGAAAATCTGCAAGTGAAACGTTTGTAATGTTACAACAAGTGTACGGCGATGATTGTTTATCGCGAACACAAGTGTTTGAGTGGTTTAAACGATTTAAATGGTTCAAATGGCTCTGAGCACTATGGGACTCAACATCTTAGGTCATAAGTCCCCTAGAACTTAGAACTACTTAAACCTAACTAACCTAAGGACATCACACACACCCATGCCCGAGGCAGGATTCGAACCTGCGACCGTAGCAGTCCCGCGGTTCCGGACTGCAGCGCCAGAACCGCTAGACCACCGCGGCCGGCTAAACGATTTAAAGATGGCCGCGAAGACACCAGTGATGACACTCGCACTGGCAGACCATTGTCAGCAAAAACTGATGCAAACATTGAAAAAATCGGTAAACTTGTTCGACAAGATCGCCGTTTAACAATCAGAGCAGTGTCTGAGTTAACAGGAGTTGACAAGGAAAGTGTCGAACAAGTTTACCGATTTTTTCAATGTTTGCATCAGTTTTTGCTGACAATGGTCTGCCAGTGTGAGTGTCATCACTGGTGTCTTCGCGGCCATCTTTAAATCGTTTAAACCACTCAAACACTTGTGTTCGCGATAAACAATCATTGCCGTACACTTGTTGTAACATTACAAACGTTTCACTTGCAGATTTTCCTAGTTTGAAACAAAATTTGATGTTAACACGCTGTTCTTTCTGTACACTCAACATTTTCCGACGCACAGACAAAACGTCAACTACTTAAAACAGACGCCACGGGCAGACTGAGTGCAGGAGGCAGATGAAACTCGAGCAGTAGGTGGAGCGAGAGTCACGTGACAGGCCACGCGACTTTCAGCCTTATTGCATTCGTTTTATTGTTTCACCAGTACTAGTCCGATTTTTTTCTAGCCACACCTCGTAATAGCATTCACTCTATGTCTGTTACAGTGTTTTTTTTTTTTTTTTTTTTTTTTTTTTTTTTTTTTGAGATTACAAAATTTTCTCCTGATATGTAAGGTTTTGCCATATGTAAAAAACTGTTGCAAGGTATGTGTTCATGTACCTAGGAACAAATATTCTATTCAACTTTAAAATGTTGCAGTTGAGAAAAAATTGCCAATTCTGTATTTAACAGTGGTATGTGTTATATTATTATTGTACTACACACCGATAACCAGTATGTGAAATAAAGTTAAGAAGAATTATTACTATCGAAAACCAGGCACAAGTTAAAAATATTTTGCAATAAAAAGTATTCAGAGTTTGCAGAAATTTCCTCTTTCAAGAAAGGGAAAACTGTTGAGACATAAAGAAACTCAGCTCATTTGCAAATATCACATGAGACATGGTAGAAGACCTTCCTTCGTTTCAAGGCATAAAATGGTGCACGACCGACGAAGTTCGGCTTAACGTCCACGCCTAATTAGTTTTAAAAATATATAGAATTTTACTCACCATAGAGCTCTATAACTGAAGAATTAACAGTATCTCCCAAATAGCTTTAATATATTATGCAGCACTTAAATAAGTAGAATTCGTAATATTTACAAACACTGCACAAAACACTACCACATGTCTCACAACAACAAATATAGTAGACAATGTTGGAAACTGGTTAGAATGCTTTTTTTTTAAAGTACACATTCAATCATGTGATGCTAAAATCGGTCACGAGATTGAAACACCGACCAGGCAACATCAAGTGTTTCCAGGTACACTATCCTCCAGGTGCGGTACTCTCTCCTACTGAATAACCAAGAAATAGGAAACAATCATACTAAATAATATGGGGCATGACACAAATATTCTTTTGTAAAAAGGCTGTATTTTTATTGTATGTGCTCTCTTACCAACTGAAATAAGTTTTACTTAGCAGTTAAGAATCCTTGCAATAGAATCAACTGAATGTGAAAGGAATAAGTGATGTTGTATTTATTCTTGTGCTCTGTGTGACAGACAAATACATGTTCAGCAAAGCTGTAAACAGAGACATCAATTAAATAATTTAAACATTCAACTCATTTATGGTGATAATTGATACGTTAATATTTATGTAAGGGGATAAATTTCGGTGCATAAGCTCACTGCTACAACCAGAAAATAGATTTATCACTCTCCAAAAGAATGAATAACTAAAAATAAAAGAAGACACTTCATGATGGCTGCATGCTGCCGAAACGGTTCATGCCAACAAATTTTAGTAAAATTTGACTGAAGCACAAAAAGTATTTTATACAGGAAAACCTAGTTTGAGCTGGTGATTAGGTGCACAAAAGCTTTTGTAATCACTAGCCAGAATCTGGACATGTACCTTTAACAAGAGAACATACATTTCCATAACAACAATGTCTGTTTTTAAAAATTGGCAATCGGTATCTTATAGCCGTGCGGTCTTGGACGTCTTGTCACGGTTCGCGCGGCTCCTCCGCGTCGGAGGTTCGAGTCCTCCCTCGGGCATTGGTGTGTGTGTTGTCCTTAGCGTAAGTTAGTATAAGTTTGATTAAGTAGTGTGTACGTCTAGGGACCGATGACCTCAGCAGTTTGGTCCCATAGGAACTTGCCACAAATTTCCAATTCGGTATCTTAGTTAGTACACTAACGTTTCAGAAGTAGCAGTTACCAAACAGTTTCTTCTTTTTCACAATCCCCATGCATATACTCACTTTTTTGATAATATGATGCACACACAGAAACGGGACATTTATAACTCACAACAAATTCCAGAGATGGGCATCGTGCACTCAACCTCTGGTTTAAAAGGAAGAGGGGCACTCCTCAGCCAATGAAATCCGGAATAACATCAGTTCTACACCGTAAAATCAGTACATCCTACAGTAGTTTAGCTGTTCTTGTCCCGTCAATAAGGTAGCTGTGGTGATACCATAATTTGTGAAAAATTTTTAAGCCTTTGTATAATAGTGCGATATATGGAAGGATAATTATTGCAGTCCCCATACACTATCTGTTTACCCAACGAGAACGAGATATACGATTACTGTAAACCAGTCGTGATCTAAGTCATCACATTTCGAATATTATGAATTTTCTGATGATGATGATAATAATGATGTTTGCTTTGCACGGTCATCAGCGCCCGTACAAAGTCCCAATTTTGACACTGTCCAATTTTTACACAATCCAGCCTAACCACTGTTACGAATGATGATGATGAAATGATTAGGACAACACAAACACCCATTCCCGGACAGAGAAAATTCCCAACCAGGCCGGGAATCGAACCCGAACCTCAAAAAACGCTACGTGCGAATGCGAAGGTCGTTTCTTATACAAAACCATGGCAGATTGTGTTCCCTGAAGTTTTTAAAAATATCATTGACTACTCGCTGAGTGAACAGTAGCGTATTCATGTAGCCGCAACATGGAGACTCCACGCTTGTTGAACACGTTAGTCTCGCAATACCCATTTCTACAAAAACTTAGATTACTGATATTAGTAACCATTAATTAGTTCTACAGTAGGCAGAAGACTATAGAATCTTACTATGTTTTATGGGCAACTGCAACAAGAAGGCAACTATGTGTAACGGGAGAGTAGAGGTAAAAAATTGTATTGCCGAGTGTAATGAGGACAATTTCGAAACTGCATCTACGCCATTAACTTTAATTGCTAAAGAAGCACATGTGTTGAAATCTAACCAGTTATAGCGACAAAAGGAGTTCACTCTCGGTTTGACATTGCTTTCACATGGGTGAAGGCTGGCCAACAAAAACAAAACGACCGGTATTACAAGTAGCATTATTAAGTCTTACAGCATGACACGAAATTTGGTTATAGGCATATCGCAAATGAGTTTGATGAGTGGACTGCAACAACATTGCCCCACATTGCTGATCTGGAGACTGTTCGTGTAACTAGGGAAAAACAGCAACCACAATGAGCACTGAATGAAGGGCATAGAAGTGATTAATACTTTGAAATATCGTTTGTAGACGGCTTATTCTCAGCGACGGGCTGAAAAAATGTAAAATAATTGCAAGTTGTTCACACAATAAAGAACATTTATATTATGGAGATTAACAAATAGCCTGGTGAACAATACGTTTCTTTCGTCGCTTCGTCTTTTCTTTTTTACGTCTTTCTTCTCAATTCCCAACGTCGACTCCCATATCGACCCTTAAAGATAACAAGGATCTGTAACAACATGTCGCTGATTCCAGTAAAGCGACCACCATCCTATTATTTTCGTTGGACTTTCTGCACGTAAATAACTACTTCAACTGTTCTGCATCAGCGACAACCGATTTATTACAGTGAGGATGTAACTAATAGAACACTCGATGCTGTTCCCGCGCCAAAAGATAACGATTGTGTTTTTTAGAGCGTACTAAAGATATTCGCTGTCTCTCTGAAAAATTCCAATTCAGCAATTTAGTACTTAATGTTTGTTGTTTTATTTACTTCTGTGCACTTGAGTGAGACATGGCAAACTAGCCCAGCATCATGAACGTAGCTCACTTTGGGCAAAAGCAGGTTAATTATAGATTTCTTTGTCCTTTTTCATTTTTAAATGTTAATGTCCATTGTCTACTTACATGTTTTATAACTGTTAATTTCTGTTAATTCCCTTGTAGTTTATGCCTTTGACACGAATAAAAAAAGCCCAGTATTGCTCTAAATAATACCGAAATACCGCCTATAGACCAAGTACTGCATCTGTCATGTCAGTTCATAGACCGTCCGCAGCTCGTGGTCGTGCGGTAGCGTTCTCGCTTCCCGCGCCCGGGTTCCCGGGTTCGATTCCCTGCGGGGTCAGGGATTTTCTCTGCCTCGTGAGGACTGGGTGTTGTGTGATGTTCTTATGTTAGTTAGGTTTAAGTAGTTCTAAGTTTTAGGGGACTGATGATCATAGATGTTAAGTCCCATAGTGCTCAGAGCCATTTGAACCAGCCAGTTCATGGACCATAATTCCCACGAGGAAGTGATATGTATGACTGACTCTTTTTCCTACTCTGTAAAACACACTATGTTTTCCGAGCTAGTGATTAAGCCTTGCTAATAACAAGCCATTAACTGCCGACGGCAGTTGTGCGCACTCAGAGTGTTATGTAAGGAAACAGAAAATGTCATAATGGCTAAAATGTTTTGTAATGGGATAGCCTTAGGCTACAGCTCGCAGAGGGTAAGACATTAGCGCAGCACTCCTTGAGACACAGTGACGGGGAAATCAGAAAACTACGATTCGATATTTCCTCTTCCTACTTACACGTCTCCCTTTCCCTATATCCCTTCCATATCACCCCCTCCCACCACCAGTTTCACACACACACACACACACACACACACAAACCATACAAAATGTTGTTAGTGCAAACCATATATATACAAACACAAGGTGAAGGCATTTCTCCTGGAAAGAGACAACTGTTCGCTGCAAACGTACGTTAGATCGATTTATTGTTATATCACCCCCCAAATTCATTGTCTGCGTAAGGAAATATTGTTCTTGCAACGATGCTTCTGATTTGTCGTTTGATCTACACGACTCGATTTTGGTTTTCCGTTGTTCTCTCAAATTATTCACAATTAATTACAGAATGCTTTCCAATAATGGCTGACATCTTCCTCGTACCTTTTTCATTATGAAGCATTATCGGTTTGCAGTATATTAGGAAATGCATCTATATTATAATAACGATTTTCTAGTTCTGTTTCTGTATCATGATTCTTTTGTATTTATTTAAGTAAAATTTTATATAATATAATGATACTTTACTTTATCTAGCGGTAACAATATAGAGGCCTACCGGCAAAATAAACACTTAGTTAATTCAAGTACGCCTGTATGTGTAACCACTTTATTTTCATTGATGTTCGTAGAATTCAGTGTTAGACGTAACCGAAAATTCTAAATTAATTAAATTAACGTATTTCAGATAGATTTGCCGTATTCACGTCGAGGCATGGTGCTACGCTTCTCCCGTAGCATAGTTTTCAAAATTCTAACTTCACTTCAGAGACATTCAGAATCACGCACAGCTACAAAAGAAGCGAAGAGCTGTGGGACCGAAACCCCCCGTGATTTCGCGGCAAGGTTATCGCATCGTTCAAAGCTTAACAGATTCCGCTTCTGAGCAGGAGAAATTTCCCAGTTATGGATTATTTTTAAATAACAAGCTCGATAATATTATACATGCATGGACGAGCTCTTGTCTTATGTATGCCAAGCCGAACTGTAAAAATTTGATTTTGAAGCACAGTTCGACTAAATATTGCATACATTCTCCAATAATTAATTACTGTATTATTTTACATTACAAATTACCTGCAACAATCTTATATCGGCCTTCGAATTCATTCGCGTTGTTGCCAGTTTTGTTCATACTTCTTTTGATATATTTCTATGACTACATATGTATGCTGCAAACCACCGCACAGTGAATGTGATGGAGGATATCGTCTACCATTATTTATTTCCTACTCTCGAATCGAAGGCGACAGAAATGGCAATTTATAGAGTTCAGTAATCTCTATTATGTTGTTCTTGTGGTCCTACCCCATAAGTGGGATGGAAGCAGTTGAATTTTTACAGCCTATCTACAACATTACTTCTCTTCACTTACCTAACACAGTCTCGCGGCGATAACGTCGTCTTTTTGGGAAGATGCCACGTAAGGTCCTGGATCATCTCCATAACACTTTCATATTAAGTAAACCAGCGGGATTTAAATCTAACCGTACACCTCTGAATACTTCTCATCTTTCCCTACAATCCGACCTAGCGAGAATTCCAGAAAAGCTAAGATTACCCAACAATAGACAGGACTCAGTCCTTTTTTGCAGATGCGCAACACGCTCCAAATTTCTCCTAATAAATCCAAGTTATCCATTTTATCGTCCTAAACTCGATCTGCTTCTCACTTCACATTACTTGCTACAACTATAACCACACATTCCATTGACGAAGTCGAGTCCAGCGACGTACCGCTACCACCGCACTTAACAGTGTCCGGATATTTTCAACAATTAAGGCCAACTGTCTTTCACCCCACCAAGTTCTGAAATTCCTAAAGTTACTTAATGATGGTACTTTTGTGCATACGACTTTAACATCGTAAAACAATCAGGATGTACTGATCGCACTTTCTGACAATCCGCTTATGTGCAGGGTCACTCTTTAACTACCTCCTGGGTTTCAGAAGATGACTGCCCGATAAGTACAAGACATAAAAGAAAATGACATATATCAGAGGAATAGATTCGTAGTATGCGCCATGGCGTAGTTGCAGAGGGCACCACTTATGGGAAGGTGTGTCAGAACTTGTAGACAAATCATCCTCTCCGGACTGTGGCATCGAACTAGTTCGCGCCTGTAGATAGGCAACCCAATGAACATATTTCCAAAGCGGACATCTGACGTTGCGCGTGTACGCACCAACTAACAGCACAAATTGACGTTCCTCGCGTCACAAAAATAGTTTAAATGGCTCTAAGCACTATGGGTCATCAGTCTCCTGGACTTAGAACTACTTAAACCTAACTAACCTAGGGACATCACACACATCCATGCCCGAGGCAGGATTTGAACCTGCTACCGTAGCAGCAGCGTACTCGCATCACATGGGGTGCCCATATTGAATACCTTGACTGCGAGTTACAAACTTGTGGAGCTGCTCTATCCACTGATGTGTCCGTTTTCTGTGTGTTTGTAGTTTTCGCTCAGTCGACTTCTCAAATTTTGGAGGTATTTATGAACTCCGTATACTGAAAACAATGACGGTCTCGTAATGTTTCCTTGGGAGACTTCTAACATTATCTTTGCAGATCACTTCCCTCTATAACATACATAGTTTTATGAGTCAAAATTCATCGTTCATTCGCATATTAGTGGCAATATTATGTACAGAATGTATATACGTATCTTTGTTATCAATCCACATGGTCTCGAAAACCTGTCGGAAATGTTATGAAAAGTATCTACATGTTTGCTTGCGTCTTTCATTTGCGAGATATCGTCTATTCAGCACATATAACTTACTAACAAAATATTTTCTAAGGTTTACGTGTTTGACATTCTTAATGTTCATCCTCACACAAGTTGTATTTAACACACTATCACTTTTCAATTGAAATTTACTATTTACAGTTCAATATTGACGCTGCACTCCGTTTACAAGTACGTGTTATTGCCACTGAGACCATATAAGGGAAACCTACGAGTGTTGTGAGAAAGAGCAAAGCCTTTAAGGTGAAAGAGAACAGCCGTCTCCATCAAATTTTACTGTGTCTTACAATCTTCTTTTGTTTACTACGTACCGAATGATTTACCGTAATTACATATCTAGCACTAAGCCACTGGATTCAGTGACTCGTAGACCCGGCACTAACGTACGCGGCTTAGATTTCTATGCTATCCATAGATCATCTCAGAAGGAAGCAAGTGTGACTATGAAATTAGAGTAACAATTTCTTTTTTTAATCTTCAACAGACCTCCTTAAGGCTGTCAATCTCTAACACTCGAGTCGTCGGTTGCACACTGAACACCAAAATGCAGGTAACTGGAAGTTCAAAGTACATAATACACTGTAGCGGAAAAAAACTCACCACGAAGGAATTACCTCAATGGGACGAAAATCGTTAGATGTGATTTTCTTGTACAGACAAACAAATGATACATTTTCAGAAAAATTGGATGACTTATTCAACAGAAAGAGCTTCACAAATTAAGCAAGTCAGCAGCGCTCTGGTCCACCTCTGGCCCTTATGCAAGAATGTATATAGCGAATACTGAATGGTTAAGCCCAGGCAAAAGAAGAAACGGAAAAATGAGCACAGTGGCAAGACACTAGACTCTAATTCTGGAAAAGACCGCTGTAAGTTACATCTGCGCTATCTTGACTAAGGTTTCATGTGGTTTCTCTAAATCCGTTTTAGGCGGGTGCTAGTTTGGTTCCTTAAATAGACTTTAGCCATCTTTCGCCACCATGCTCCAACAATTCTTATGTTAAATTATAAATTTATTTGTAAAATAAAATAAACAAATCAGGGATTAAGATAATACATCTATCACTTGGACACCAGTCTACGTGAGCGTCTCCTTCAAATGTCCGTTGCTTCATTCACTGCACTGGGCATTACTGAATGGCAATTTTGAAGCGGCACTTGTTCAGCATACCGATATATTACTCTTAATGCCTGCTTTAATTGAACAGAACTGCAGTCGTTCTCCAGATTCTATGCAGACTCTGTTCGGTCATCTCACAAGAAAAACGCGTAGGCGACGCCTAAAACAGAATCAGGTCATTCGTACACCGATGGCCCAACCCCTGAGGAAGGCGGTCACGGTGGAGTGCTCGACCCGTATTCGAGGGAAGAAGGATTCAAGTTCCTTTCCTGCCATCGTGGATTGGTTCCCCACAGATTTTGAGACAATGCTGGAATGATTACTTAACAAGGTCAAGGCCGATCCCCCTACCCCTGTCACTAATGACATCGGTGTCTACGATATGTTAAACACTACCTCCCCATCCTTCTTTCCTCTCTCTAAGAACTTTGTACCATTTCCATTTCTTTTGCCACATATTCGGTGAGCAGTGGGAAGCTAGTCGTTAGCAACGCTTCGAACGCGGAGGCCCTCACGCAAGCAAGAAGCTATGTACACGCGAACACAACTTGCACCTTGCCATGTTCCGCCAGTTATGTGCGTTTTTCTTCATTTAGATAATAATGTTCTTGCGGGCCTCTAATAGGTCTTCTGACGTGTCTGAGAGGCTGCGCAACACGAGAAAGTGAGTATGAGGGACCGGTTAGCACCTAGCGGAAATCTGGGAAGACGAGAAAGCCAGCGTCCGCCTTCTGCGGGGGGCCGCCGAATCCGGGTCATTAGCCACGGCAGCCTCTTTAACTGACTCCGATCCATTCGCACCTTACCGGGAGCCTCTGCCACTGGCAGTCTCCTAATAACACCGCTGTTTGTCTAGTCTAATGGAATTTTTTATTCGCGTGACAATTGTAAAACTACCAGAGGCGTTCGGTAAGTAATGCAACATTTTTTCTCGGACAATTTCGTTTGAAAAAATGCGGCTTATGTTGAAGAACATCGTGGAATATTCCCCGCTTCATCTCGTATAGTTTCATGAAGTTCCGATAGGTGGCGGCGCTATACGTAGCCTTCAAATTGGCGTCTGTAACGGAGCTGCGTTCCAAGCACAGAGCTGTCATTCAGTTTCTTTTGGCGGCAAACCAGAGCATCACAGATATTCACAGGCTCTTCCAGAACGTCTATGGAGACCTGGCAGTGAGCTAAACGACGGCGAGTCATCATTGCAACAAGGTCGCGCAAACCTGTCCGATCTCTCGCGTGACGGCCGGGACGTAGAACGTGCGGACACTCTCATTCGAGTTGACAGACGGATGCAAACGGATTTTCCCTTCTCCGTGACAACATAAGACCTGACACAGGTCTGTGCACCAGAGAGGAGCTCACAAAACGTCATTGGACCGTTATTCCTCATCCACCGTTTCAGCTCGGACCTCGCACCTTCGAACTTCCGTGCACTTCGCACAATGAAGGATGGAGTCCGCAAGAAGCAGTACGTGGATGATGAGGAGGTTATTGATGCTGAAACTGATGTTGTTGTATGAATGGTAACTGGCTCTCAATACAGAAAAATGTAAGTTAATGCGGATGAGTAGGGAAAAAAACCGTAATATTCAGATACAGCATTAGTAGTGTACTGTTTGACACACTAGCGTTCTTTAAATTTCTAGACGTAGCGTTGCGAAACGATATGAAATACAAAGAGCATGTGAGGATTGTGGTAGGAAAGGCGAATGGTCGACTTCGGTTTATTGGGAGAATTTTAGGCAAGTGTAGATCACCTGTAAAGGAGACCGCGAGACCGCATATAGGACACTAGTGCTAGACTGTTTGGCATCCGCACCAGGTCGGACTGAAAGAAGACATCGAAGTGTTACAGAGGCAAGTTGCTAGATTTATTACCCGTACGTTCGATCAGCAAGCAAGTGCTACCGATATGCTTCGGAAACTCAAGTGGGATTCGCTGGTGGGAAAAATACTTTCATTTCGAAGAACACTTCTGAGAAAGTTTAGAGAACCTTCATTTGAAGCTGATTGCAGAACGATCCTACTGCCGCCAACATATATTCTGCGTAGGGACCACGAGGATAAGGTACTAGAAATTAGGGCTCATATGTAGGCATACAGACAGTCGTTTCTCCCTCGCTCTATCTGCGAATGGAAAAGGAAAGGAAACGACTGTTTGTGGTACAGGGTACCCTCCGCCACGCACCGTACATATGGAAGTTTGGGTCTGGCCGTGAACCTTGCTCGGATAGCTGAATGGTAAGGCGGCCGCTAGTGATAAGCGGGAAAATCTGGCTACGAGTCCCGGTCCGGCACAAATTTTCATTGTCGTCTTTCCAGCTGACGGTAGTCCACATTCGCAATTGCGAATACGTTTCATGTATAGATTAACCGAGGGGCGAGACAGCGTGTTCGCTTTCATTCACTCTTTCTTACTTTTACACTGCCTTACAAAACAAGTGAAGCACCCGGAAGAAATGGTCACTGCAACGTCGTAAAAGTACACACCAACGGTGGGTATGTAAATGACTAGATTTGAAATTCTCTGTGACGGGTAGAATGGCCACCAAGGTGCGTTAGTGTTGTTCGTGTTTAGTGATGTTACCAGGCCAGGAGGGTGTGAATAGCATCAGATCTCCATTTGGGAGGCTGGGCGAATCGTGTAATATCCAGATTTGTCTGGCATTCGGATGACAGTGGTCCGTGTTGAACTGGATAGCAACGCGAGGGCAAACGTACTCGTCGCCAAGCTGCCGGTCGGCGGCGTCTGGCCACCAAAAGGCAGGATTCCAAGCACGTCGCAGCCCCTACACGCCAGCGCCTGCTATACGAAACATTCTGTGTAGCAACAGTCGGAATGGGGAACTACCGTTTCATCCGCACGCTGCCAATAACACAAACGGCTGCGTTTCGAGTGGTGCTGTGACCGGGAAGCACGGACTGCTGATGATGACGTTGCTTTGTGTTCTGGGTTCAGCACCACTCTGGGTAACCGATGCTTGCTTGCTTGTATTGTGGCAACCTGGGGAGAAGCCCCTTTCCTCCTTTGTTTTGAAGAGGCACAGCAAGATGTGGGAGAGGAAGGAGGAAGGAAGCTTAGGTTTTAACGTCTACGCGGTGTGGGGAGCCATCGGGAATGGCTTCAGGTCACGGCTGGTAGTGATTGACGGATCTCTGACGACGTAATGGTACGTCAAAGGTATCCTGCGTTCTTCTGTGTTACAGGATGGTGGTGCCACTTTCAACAGGACAATGCTTGTCCACTCGTGTCATGTATCTCTACGAACTGTTTGAGGTACCCTGGTGGCCAGCAAGATACCTAGAATTGTCCCCGCTAGGACATGTGAGGAAGCAGTTCGGACGTGGACAGGCTTCTGGAGAGGATGCACCAGCTTTTTGACATCGTTCTCAACCGAATCAGTGCATGCATCCCGGCCAGAGGGAGTGGAACGTCATACTAATGAGGGGGCTCATACTGCCAAGTTCTTTGTAAATATGATTCGAGTTTGTAATAACATAACATACCTACTCAACCTGTGAAGTTTGATTTCGTTTCCTCCTCCCTGTCTGGTGCTTCACTTTTTTGTTAGGCGGTGGTGAATATTGACAACTCTTTAAAATCGGAAATCAGATAATCGTTCGAGAATTAATTACATGAAGAGTCTAATCTAAGTGCATTACTATTTGCACATGAAAAAATAATAAAACAAGAAAGCGAAGATGACTTCCAGGCTAAACCAAATACGTACAGAACACAATCTTAAAATTTCATTGCATCATACCAAAATTATGTGGTTTCAATGTAAACAGTCAGTACGCTCTAAGTTAGTTATTAACAACAAAATAATTGAACATGTCTCACATTGTAAATATCTGGGCTCCGACAAGAGTTAAGATTATCATAATGGTGACGATACAGATGAAAAGCTGCACAGATTTTTGAGGAGAGCGAGGAACTGTATATGATCATATTTAATTGGATATAAAAACGTTCGGAATGTGTTGAATTCACAGTGTATTTTATTAATGAGGGAACAATTGAACTCACAGATAGGTGGAACCAGCATATGGACAAAATGAGAGATAATAGACTACCGAAGCAATCACCGATTTCCAAACGAAAGGATGGAGACACATAGGTCGGCCAAGGAACTTTGTCAAGACGGAAAAGACATGTGTTTTATCCTTGTATGTAAGACGACGATGGCAACTTATTTTGCCTCTTCTGCACGCAGTAACTCGTACACACGTAACTCTGTTAGAAAAGTTGCCCTTGCTGAAGAAAAGAGTCCTGTTTCCCGCGAACTTCAGGAGGATAGTCAAGACATGACTGGGCAACCGATCAACATAATTCGATAATACTAATATGAAACTTTATACATATCCTACTTCTCTCTCTCTCTCTCTCTCTCGCTCTCTCAGCATTAGACTCGCCGTATTGCCTGTATATATTGAAATGTTTTTAGTACAGTGTATGAGCATTAAATCATCAAGTCTTCAGGCAGATGTCGTCCACGTAGGGTGAAGGCTGCTCTCTTTTGTGCCTCTGAAAACGCTTCCTCAAGGTCAGTGTTACACCAAGCTCAATAACTGAAGTGGAAACGTGAAAGGAAGTGCTACTATGCCTCCAAGGTTGTTGTATCAGCACATACGTTGGTTCTGACAAGACAGGATGATGGATCTCCAGGAAATAAGACTGCCATACAGTGAACATTCTGAATGTACTGGGCAAGCCACTACAACAATGATCGTGTGTGGAGCCGGATGGTTCGTTCGCAAGAACGACCAGATGGACAACGCATTGTGACCACAGTACGAGTTAACCGCTGTCTTTGTATGTTTGTAACGTTCCGTACTGTCCCATCAACAGCGTTAGTTCCACACCGGAGCACTGCTACGGCTATGACTCCTGTACAGCGGCACGTTTTCCATTGCGTCGGTTTATAATGCCGAGAAACCACAAACGCCTCTGATTGCAGTGGACAGGTGAACGCCGCGCTTATGTATTACGTTGCAACATGCATTGTTCACAGATGATCCCTACTTAATTCCTTGGTTTGAGACGTCACTGAGCACAAAATACGATCTCGATTCCTGCGTATCAAACTGCGGCTTCAGGAAGGGCTTAGAATTAGTGGTAACGCATCTCCATTAGGAAACTCCACGTTTCATATTTCAGCTGAACAAGGCCAAGTTACAAAATACGTAGGCTGTGTGAGCCTTCCGGTGAACGACGAGTACCACTGCGTCCATGGCTTTCAGATTCATGTCACCCTTTGAACAAGTATGGGATACTGAAGGTAAAATATTATAGATTGATAGGCAACTTCATGTTCCTCTTCAGTTTCTTCTTATCCTCTTCAGTTTCTTCTTACACAATAGACGTTTCGACCTCTTAGCTGGTATTATGTCCAGAATCTTCTGGTGTCCCCGGTTGGATGGACGCTGTCTGGTATACACACTGACAAGCCGAAACTATATGATGACTGCTCACCGCGAAATTCAATGCCGCCTAGTTTTGTTGCGGTCACATGGTGCATAAGGAAAATGTGAGTACACTATGTGATCGAAAGTATCCGGACACCTGGCTGAAAATGACTTAAAAGTTCGTGTCGCCCTCTATCATTAATGCTGGAATTCAGTATGGTGTTGGCCCATCCTTAGCCTCGATGACAGCTTCCTCTCTCGTAGGCATACGTTCAATTAGGTTCTAGAAGGTTTCTTAGGGACTGGCTGCACTGAGGACAGTTGTCAATGTCGGTCGGTGAGGCCTAACACGAAATCGGTGTTTCAAAACATCCCAGAAGTGTTCTATAGGATTCAGGTCAGGACTCTGTGCAGGCCAGCCCATTACAGGGATGTTACTGTCGTGTAACCACTCAGCCACAGGCCGTACATTATGAACAGGTGCTCGATCGTGTTGAAAGATGCAAGCACTATCCCCGAATTGCTCTTCAACAGGTGGAAGCAAGAAGGTGCTTAAATCATCAATGTAGGTCTGTGCTGTGGTAGTGCCACGCAAAACAACACGGGGTGCAAGCCCCCTCCATGGAAAACATGACCACACCATAACACCGCCGCCTCTGAATTTTACTGTTGGCACTACACACGCCGGCAGATAACGTTCACTGGGCATTCGCCATACCCACGCTCTGCCATCGGATCGCCATGTTGCGTACCGTGATTCGTCACTCCAAACAACGTTTTTCCAATGTTTACGCTTCTTACACCAAGTGCGGCGTCGCTTGGCATTCACCGGCGTGATGTGTGGCTTATGAGCAGCCGCTCGACCATGAAATCCAACGTTTCTCACCTCCCGCCTAACTGTCATAGTACTTGCAGTGGATCTTGATGCAGTTTGAAATTCCTGTGTGACGGTCTGGATAAATGTCTGCCTATTACACATTACGACCCTCTTCAGCTGTCGGCGGTCTATGTCACACAACAGACGAGGTCGTACGCTTGTACGTGTCTCTTCACGTTTCCACTTCGCCATCACATCGAAAACAGTCGGCTTCGGGATGTTTAGGAGTGTGGAAACCTCGCGTATAGACGTATGACACAAGTGACCACGTTCGAAGTCCGTCAGTTCCGCGGAACGCCTCATTCTGCTGTCTCACGATGTCTAATGACTACTGAGGTCGCTGATATGGAGTACCTGGCAGTAGATGGCAGCACAATGCACCTGATACGAAAAACGTATGTTTTTGGGGGTGTCGGAATACTTTTGATCACATAGTGTATATAAGCGGAGCAGAGACGAATGGTGAATCTTTCTGGCGACGATACAGGTCGGAAACGGGGAAATGTACTGACATAAGCGACTTTAGAAAAGGCGGAGTGTTATGGCAAGGGGCCTGGGAACGTGCATCTTGTGAAAGGTAAAAGCGGTCGGTTGTTCGCGTGCTGCTGTCGTGAGCATCTGTGAAAAGTTGTTGGACGAAATCACGAGCAGTCAAGAAGATGTTAGATGTCCACGCCTCATCATAGAACGTGGGGGTCGGAGGCGTGTTGGCTCCTTAAAGTAGAGAAGGCAGTGATATGTGGCAGATCTGAAATCAGAGCACAACTCTGATACAGGAACAAGTGTTTCTGTTCTGCGTACGTCGCTGAACATTGGTCTCCGCAGTAGACGACCCATGCATGTTCCCTCGTTGAACCGACGACATCGTCAGTTAAAATCGCACTGGGAACGAGACCACCGAGATTGGACAGTGGACCAATGGAAGAATTTTGTCTGGCCGGATAAATCACGTTTCTTATAAGACCAGGTCGATGGTCAAGTCCGGATGCGCTGTCATACAGATGTGCTGCTGTTCGAAGTGTGCACCGCACCTTAGGCACAGGCCTATGGGGGCAGCACTATGCTATCTGTGCACCCTTGGGACCTGTGGTAGTAATCGAAGACACCGTGACAGCTGTGGACTACGTGAACATTACCTCCATCCCTCAATGTCACAAGGGCAGAATCCGGTCACAGTAGTTTGAGGGGCAGGAGCAGGAGCATGAGCAGGACATTCAGTAAGAGCCGTTTGTACATTCCACGAAACGCGGCTGCCTGTAGCGAGGTTGATTCGTGTGAGCCATTACTCACGAAGCGCCTGATTCACGAGGGAAAGCTCGAATTCACATTCCCGGCGGAACAAGGAGTGGGCCACGTTAGTCTGCCAGCTGTATCAATGCTACACGTTGGCTGGCGTGTCAGTCTGCTGGCTCTCAATCGTGCTGCCGTAACGCTATCGACATACCAGCTGCCCGAGGACCTGGAGTGATTTCAAACAAACCACGTAGGTTTGGCCTTTACCTGCCTCATAAATTATATATAGTTATTTACAAACAGAAAGTGCGAGTGTAGCTTTGATTAGATCGACACACTTGTTCCACGCACTATGCAATAATTTCCATCTTCGAGAGATTAAGAGTGAATAAGCTTTCCGACCAGTGTAGTGAGAACAGATCGCCATTCTTCTGACGCTATAAATTTACACGTTGTTGATGCCTTCTAGTTTAATACCTCTTCGATGTCACTGTTATTGTAAATGAGACTTATGCTTTATTCATCCGAAATTAGATGGAGATTAGAAACGCGAAATCACTATTACTTGTCAAAAATCTATAACCATAGACGAATTCCACTGTCTCTTCGTTGTTGCGCCGCTGGTTAAGACTGGTTAGCAAAATATTACGTACTTTCTCTAAGAGTGGTACCGATCGAAGCGGGTTACTAATATGATACTGAACTTCTATCCGGCAGGGCGGTTTTTTAAATCCAAGTCCATGCACCTAGATGTAGGTTTTCCGTGATTTCCATAAATCGCTGAAGGTGAATACGGGGATGGTTCCTTTGAAGTGGCACGGCCTAGTTCCTCCCGCATACTTCCTCAGTATGTGGTTGTGCTCCGCTGGAAACGACCTCGTTTTCGACGCAAATTGGGCTCTACTCTTCCTCTTTCCTTTTTTGATAATTTCACTTGCTTTGAGACCACCAGAGCTCTAGGTGCTTGCCGTACAAATATGTCCCACACCATACAGCTAATGGCATCTTGCTGTGGACACCTTGAAAGATGAATACGCAGTCTCGTATGTAACAAACATTTTGATAACCAGAACAGAAACATATCTTTTTCCAATCGTCAACCGTCTATTTTGTAGATCCGTAGTTTCCGCTAATGAATTTACATTAAACATGGATGACGTAATATGGGTCTCTTGGGACTGTCCACACGTCAGGGTGTGACGTGCATGACTATCAGGGATATGTTCTCTTGATCACTGAAGTAATGGATGGTTAGCTGCTCCCAACTACTACGACTGTTGGTAGGGAATATGTACATACCGCCGACGTCTGCCCTTGACTAGACTATCATCATTTGTCTGTCCACTGCAGTTATTCCAGAGGACTGTTGTTTCTCCGTGTTGACACTAATCACTAAACGCTAACTGTGGAACATGCCGAACACACCAAAAGCGCAACCGTTTGTCGGTACAAAGCATGAGCCCTCCAGCTTGTCACCGTCTAAATTATCAAAAATGGTTCAAATGGCTCTGAGCACTATGGGACTTACCGAGCGAGGTGTCGCCGTGGTTAGACACTGGACTCGCATTCGGGAGGACGACGGTTCAATCCCGCGTCCGGCCATCCTGATTTAGGTTTCCCGTGATTTCCCTAAATCGTTCCAGGCAAATGCCGGGATGGTTCCTTTGAAAGGGCACGGCCGACTTCTTTCCCCGTCCTTCCCTAATCCGATGAGACGGATGACCTCGATGTCTGGTCTTCTTCCCCAAAGAACCCAACCCCACTATGGGACTTAACATCTGAGGTCATCAGTCCCCTAGAACTTAGAACTACTTAAACTTAACTAACCCAAGGACATCACACACATCCATGCCCGAGGTAAGATTCGAACCTGCGACCGTAGCGGTCGCGCGGTTCCACACTGAAGCGCCTAGAACCGTTCGACCACACCGACCGGCCGTCTAAATTATCAAACAGCGACATTTCTTCTCGTTTCCAAACCACGCATAAGCGTTTTACACCTACCATCTACTGATTAGTACAATCTCTATGCTCTATGGAAATGAACGATAATCCGTAACGCACGACATTACACACTGCCAACTTTACGAGTCGAAAAGGTGGTACATTAATCGATAAAGGAAACTAAGGTACCGTCAGAGTGGCAGCATAGTAGTGCTAACTTCTGAGATAGACATACAGACATACGAACTTCGTTGATCCGGTACAGTTACACTGCAGTGACTGCTGATACATTACAGATAGGGCTTACATTTTTTTGTTATTCTCCTTGGATCGTGACCTTTCGCTGCCAGTATCTGGGCAATTATTTTTTGTTGAGATATTAGACATTTGTGACAACAGAACAGTGTTCTAGTGATTTATTTGCAGATGATAAATACGACTTATGTGTGCCACTGTGACGTTGCTGTATTTTCTGTTTTATTGTCCCCCAACGAACGTGTCATCCAGCAATTATCTTCTTGTAATATAATTTATCGCTTCTTGTGACCTGATGCAACAGCAGGAAAATGAGTTGTTATTTTATTTTAGCTTAGTTTCTACTATAGTCAGGACTACAATTGGCTTTGCTGGATAATAATTCCATCCACAAACAGAGAGGCATTCTGAATTTGGCCCAGCGGCATAGCCGTCGCCAATGAACTGTAAATCTGCCAGTGGAAATCACTGCATGGATTCATGTGCAAAATCACAATACGAATACATCATGGGGTTATAACTGCGACGCGCTGTCAGAATAACTGAGGGAGAATTTTCATATAAAAAGGTTGCTCTTTGCATGGTGCGCAACACTACCACCGAAGGCATTATAAAGTGTCATCGACATTTTCTCTTGCTGGAATTACAGCCATTCTGACTTAACTGCCAATACCCACGGAAATTACAAAAACTAAAGCCATACTCTTCTCCCATAGTCTGGTGGAAACACTTTCAAGAAGACGGTCTCTCACCATATGCTGGCAAGCCTTCTTCGCGGCACAATGATAACATAGTCTCCGCGACCTGCATTTACGATCGACGTGTCGCCAGTTGAAAGTGTGTATTTGCTGACGGTAAAATAAAAAAAAAGACCATCGCCAAAAGTAAATGCAATTTGACATCTTATTCCAGTAATTACGTTTGTGACATGGTGGAATTAAGCCAGGAACTGTTCGTTTACGGTGGTTAAAATGGTTATTCTGGTGTTGGGTACAGTGAAGTTGCAGATGTTCTGGCAAGAACAGTATTAAAGAAGAGAAACCACTACTTACACAGCTTCCATCTTCCAATTTTCTCCAGATTTCAAGGAACGAGGATGACATGCCATGAGAACAATAAGTATCACGACATAAACCGGGTTGATATATACTTCATTACAGCGTATCATACCAAAAAAACAAATCTGGCTAGAAGATACGTTGTGGATCGAAACAGTTTGGCGGGGAACACACCAGGAGCAGTTCCACCGTTTGGTCAATATGTGTATAAACTCTTACTGACTTCTGAAAGCTTCCAAATATATTGATTTCGTGTGACTAATTTGGTCGATTTAGTTTTAGACTCTAATAGATCGTTGCACCACAACAGATATTTCCAGTATACATTTTATGCTTTTGTCATGATACCGCCAAGGTGATGCGGTTCTTACAAATATGAATATACCTTACGCAAATAATTAATGTCGTGGACTTACATGATCCTGTACTGTAATTTTGGTCATTTCGAAGCTGACTGCCTTAGAAACGTGTTTCCTTAATAACAAAATATGTTGAGGTCACAACCTTCATCAAAACGCAGATTTTTTTTTATAATTTCTCTCGAATATGTTTCGCGCTACTTTCTTACCTTCGACATGAGTCTGTTTTATTTTGTCTAAGCGATCTGTTGTATTATATTATATTACTTTACATAAAACTCGTATATTCAGCTGTAGATACTGTCATGGTAGGCTGTGAAATGAATATTTACTAAAGACACTTGATTACGTATGTGACTTTCTGTCTTAGCTGATTCAGACTCTCTTTTTCTATAATTTGTCATCAATAACTAATAATGTTTTTACTGTAACAATTTGCTGTCTAACGGAAATTCTGACTAAAAATAAATCGTTTCTGATTGAATACACAGTATTTATGGTTAACTTTGTTGTTTTACTTTGTCTTTCACCAGACACTAATGTTCATTGGTCCGCTAGGTACGACTGAACACTCGAATAAATTCTAGCGAATCGCGTGCCGAATCCCGTGATACGCACTAGTAACGCAGAGCTAGTCCTTAATTACATTAGTGGTTGTAATATGTATTATAACTGTGTATGCACTCGCATGGCTTGGTGCAGGACTTTTGCCTTTGAACTATTTAGTGTCAGAGTCAAACGTACTGTCTGTTACACTGGACATCTCTATCAAAGGAATATTGAATTGGCTCGAACATCTGGAAGCCAAGCTAGCAATTTTGCTGAGGCACTGTATATCACAGGGCTCTCCAGTTGTGGTAATTGCAGTGCCACTAATATGCACACGTGAAACTATTTATCATCCTTGATAGCGTTTTGATATGGATACGAAATGTCGACACCCTACCTACTAGTTTGCCAGCTAGATAACCACCTATTCTAGTGGCAGAAACCGCAACGTCTCTGCACTTGACCTGAGGTCTATACTCACAACCGCTAACAGCTGCAGCTGAGCCGAGAAGTGAAATACTGGCACGCGTGACTTGTCAGTACATAGCTATAAATAATGTATGTCGCTCTCGCCGTCATAGTTTTCATGTCCACCGCTATCTGAACGTTAGGTTCTTTGCTATACACCTTCACGCTGATACATCTTCTCGCGTTAATCACATTTACTGGCATCAACTTTATTTGTTTTTTAATGCGTCCATGAGTTTAATTCACGTGCTCCTTTACCATTATTTAACAAATATGATTGACTGCTGACTTTTCTTTCACGCCAGCCATCTAGTACTACTCCGTCTTTAATGAGACTTGTAGTTATCATATGCTTCGTCTTATTTACATCACTGTAACTGTATGAAATGGAGTGATAACTGTGGTGTCACCGCAAGACACCACACTTGCTAGGTGGTAGCTTTAAATCGGCCGCGGTCCATTAGTACATGTCGGACCCGCGTGTCGCCACTGTGTGATCGCAGACCGAGCGCCACCACACGGCAGGTCTAGAGAGACGTACGAGCACTCGCCCCAGTTGTACGGACGACATTGCTAGCGACTACACGTACGAAGCCTTTCTCTCAATTGCCGAGAGACAGTTAGAATAGCCTTCAGCTAAGTCCATGGCTACGACCTAGCAAGGCGCATTAACAATATCTGGAGAGAGTCTCACTTGTATTATCAAGAGCAATGTACAACAAGAAATTAAAGTTAAGTATACGAGAAGCTCCGTTCTTTTCTTTATAGCATTCATAAAGTATCCTGTTTCAGACTTAACGCAAGACGGCGTGAGTTGACGCGTGCCCTTCCGGCTACTTCTCAGTGTGGCGTAGCTAGCTTGTTACGCCACAACAATAACCATATCCATACCTATTGTAAAAATGTATGTATGTATGTGTGTGCGTATCTTCCACGTCTCCTCCTAAACCACTGGACCGATTTCAACCAAACTTGGTACACAGATCCCTTACTATCAGGCAACAATCGCTGTGGGAGCAGGAACCACCTACCTATCACAGTTCAAGAGATACGACTTCGTAAACAATGAGATTCATGAAAAACTGGTTCGTTGCGCATGACGTTTAAATTTGTTACTTGTTTGCTACTAAATCTATTCGCAACACATTTTCCAGACAGGATTCACATATTCCCCTGAATGTACAAAATTACATCATTGTATGACATATAGAACTGGGGATACGACGTCGTAAACACTAAGATGCGTGAGAAAAATGTTGATTATCGTGACTGTTATAATGGTAACCATTAACGTCTCATAGACGGTGGTGACTGATAGGCTTACTTCATCATTAGCTCATGATGCCGAAGAGCTGGTTGTGTCAGCGCAGTCATCCGAATGGGAACAATTCAGTGCAGTTCTTTGTGTCTTCTCAGTGTCCAGAGCTGCTTCCAAGCACTACTGAAATCATAGCCGCTCATCCGCTTGAAGTAGCTCTCGTATATCCTAATTCCGATTGCTTTTTTAATGACAGAATCCCAGTACCTAGAAGCGTGATACAAGACTTTACTCTTCCCAAACATTGTTGTTACTGTTGTGGTCTTCAGTCCGAAGACTGGTTTGATGTATCTCTCCAGGCTACTCTATCCTGCGCAAACCTCATCATCTCCGAATAACTACTGCAACCTACATACTTTTGAACCTCTTACTATATTTATCTCTTGGCCTCCCTCTGCAGTTTTTATTCCCCACACTTCGCTCCAATACTAAACTGGTGATGTCTCGATAACTTAGAACGTGTCCTATCAACCGATCCCTTCTTTTAGTCAAGTTGTGCCACAAATTTCATTTCTCTCCAATTCTGTTCAGTATCTTCTCATTAGTTACATGATCTACCCATCTAATCTTAAGCATTTTTCTGTAGCACAACATTTCAGAAGCGCCTATTCTCTTCTTGTCTAAACTGTTTATCGCCGACGTTTCACTTCCATACACGGCTACACTTCAAACAAACACTTTCAGAAAAGACTTCCTAACACTTAGATCTATATTCGATGTTAACAAATTTCTCCTCTTCAGCAATGCATTTTTTGCCATTGCCATCTAAATTTGATATCCTCTCTACTCCGACCATCGTCAGTTATTTTACTGGCTGAATAGCATAACTGATCTACTACTTTTTATTGTGTCGTTTCCTAATCACACTGCCTTAACATCACCTGATTTAATTCGACTACATTGCATTACCCTTGTTTTGCTTTTGTTGATGTTCATCTTATATCCTCCTTTCAAGACAGTATTCATTCCTTTCAACTACTCTTGCAAGTACTTTGCGGTTTCTGTCAGAATTAGAACATCATCGGAAAACCTCTTAGCTTTTATTTCTTCTTCTCGAACTTTAATTCCTTCGCCAGATTATTCTTTGGTTTCCTTTACTGCTTGCTCAATGTGCAAATTGAATAACACCGGGGATAGGCTACAACGCTGTCTCAGTCGCTTCGCAATCAGTGATTTACTTTCATTCCTCTGGACTCTCAAACTGCTGCCTGTTTTCTGTACAAGTTGCAAATAGCCTTTCACTCCCTGTACTTTATCCCTGATATCTTCAGAATTGCGAAGAGTGTATTCCATTCGACGCTTTCAATAACTTCTTCAAAAATTACTCTTTTTTTATTTTTGAGATTGTGTCCAAATAGAGTGACCTATTGAGCAGCTATCGCACTCACAAAGGATCTTACAAACCCTGAGACCGAGATTGTCCTTAACTGGGCGCAGCATCTCGTTTATCTTCATGACCGGTTGGAAAACAATTTTTACGTCTCTTCCTTCCCAGGACCCCAGAATAGCAATACAATAGGAAGGTCGTCATGTGATACGGTTCTCTACACAATAATTCACCGCCAATCCACCTCGTGGAAGGGGCTGAAAGTAATTTTTTAAATACAGTGTACATTCGTACAGACGCCGAAGGCACAGTTGCATATTGAGGACTGAGTACAGTGAAATGAAAAGAGAACAACATCTCAAAAATATTCTGATACCCATCACTGGATGAGCATCAGTTGAATAAAGCGTGTGGGAGATAGAGACTACACTCAGATTATAAGCTGACCTATAAACTCGAATAATTTCCATACCACACCAAATTATATTACAGAACAGTCGTCACACTAGAATGTGTGTATGCAGCAGAGAAACTACTTATAAATGGGCTATTAGAAGCATAAAACAAAATAAAAGGCTCAAAACAAGTTTTTCACTGCCATCATAACTCGTATAGCCTGTGGTTTTCTTTTTAATCGGAAACCTCTTTCTCAACACCGTTTTGACCAGAGGAAATTGCTACGCACAGGCACCTGTGTGTCGCAAGTGAAAGCAACCTGAACTCTCAGTAGTGCGCGGTGTCTCTTCAGTAGTGAATGGACAATGCAGTATTGTTAACTTTGTCATAATGCCTCGACACTCATTTCAGGTTTAGTTGTACCGTCCGTGAGTACTGATACAGGAAACTGTGAAGAGCCAAATTTGAGCAGCGCGTTTCTGTACAGGTTTATTTAGTAAGCGCGAAAGCGTCACGGAGATGATCAGCGAACTTCAGTGGCAGACGCTACAAGAGAGGCGTTGTGTATGACTGTCAAAATTCCTATACCAAATAGTCCTAGAAGTGTCAACTTGTCCTATGTATCTCTAGCGAAAAGACCATATGTGTGTGTGTGTGTGTGTGTGTGTGTGTGTGTGTGTGTGTGAATCCCCAGGGGACAAAACTGCTTAGCTCATCGGTCCCTAGACTTACACACTACTTAAACTAACTTATGCTAAGAACAACACACACACCCATGCCCGAGGGAGGACTCGAACCTCCGGCATCATTCTTCCCGCAGACCATTCGCATCTCGAACAAAAGGGGAGGGAAGTGAACATGAACACAAACTGCCCTCCGCTACACGACATAAGGTAGCTCGTGGGGTAGAGATGTAAATATAGACATAGGAGTGCGAAACTATCTACGAACAATCAATTTGGCTTCTAGGCATGCATTATGAACAAAAGTACAAACCCCCCAACCAATAGGTGGGCAAGGGAACACTGGAACTGGACAATACCTTGAAATAACGTGGGACGGCTTCATCGCAACGGAGACTAATTTGAGCCCAGCATCAGGATATGATCCTCCAGCCTACAATACAGACACACAGTCAATATTTCAGCTATGAGTTCGTCTTTTATTGAAAGACATGTGTTGTGATCGTAAACCAAGCTCTGGAACCTTCAGGCTATGCAAAATATTTACGTCTAGTGCCCCAGAAAAACAATTTGGATCGGTATCTGACTCGTGAAGTTAAGCAGAAATAGTCTCTCTCTCTCTCTCCCTCTCTCCCTCTCTCTCTCTCTCTCTCACTCACACACACACACACACACGCACATATGCGAGCTCGCGAACACGCGCGGGCCAGGTCATACAGATGTAGATTTATATGTGGATGGCTATTTATGGTGTAGATCGATTCCACACATTATTTTTATGGAACGTGAAAATGAAATACATTAATTACTTTCTGAGTCAGATGGTTTACAAATTCCTTATATTCTCAAGAAAGAATTACAAAACCGAGGAAACATCCTCATATAAGAAGAAAGCTAGAGCGTCAGACCTCGATATCCACAAGAATTTAACCAATCGTTTCTGAGGGCGTCCACCGATAACATAACACAGTACGGACATGATTACACAGTGTGGCTCATATCTTTCAGGTCAAATTATAGAGGCAGAGCATCCAAAACCGGCTATTTTGAGATCAGAAATCAATGGACGGAAATGGATATTTCAGACTATATGAGTTCTTGAATTAACTATATGTGTCAGTCACGAGATTGCAAAGTGCACATTTCATTACACACAGTTACGAGCCGCATCAACATTGCTGGCACTACCTTTCTGAAAAACAGTACACAATCGTCTTTCACGTAGTCGCAGTGTTTACCTCTTTTACAGTTGATGACTGCTTGTGGAAGATGAAGCGTCATTCAATACGGATATGTATAAACGGATATGTAGAAACTCTTACACCTTTTTAAATAAAACAAATATTATTGACATTCTACGTCTTTATTCTTCATATTTATTTCTCAACACAGTTACCCAGCGACGAATACATTTCTCCTAGCGGGACCAGTTTGTTGACACCGCCGCAGTAGAATGTTTGACTTTATTGACGGAGCCACAACCTCAACTCTGTTTGCACCGCCTCTTCACTATCAAAGTGAAATCCCCCGAGGCGCTCTTTAAGTTTTGGAAACAGATGAAAATTGGAAGAGGCCAGGTCAGGAGTGTATGGACGATGATCGACGACAGTAAACGAAAGGCGTCGGACTGTTGCAGATGCTGCAGCGCTCGTTTGTGGTCTACAATTGTGCTGCTGAAGAAGAGGCTGCTCCGTGTGTGGGCCAACTCTTCGAATTCGTGGTTTCACCTGAGGGTCTCTCACGCACGACTATATACATCGATTATTTGAGAATGAGAGCACTTAATGACTTGAAACAATCTTTGCACGTTCTCGTAAAACTAGTCCGCAAAATATTTCCTGCACCTTAAGATAGGCAAACCAGCTTACATCATGTGCTCCCGGGCCCGATGATGTAATCAGGGTTACCTGACTTAAGGTGCATGTAATTATTTCAGCAAAATAGTTCAAAATGGTTCAAATGGCTCTGAGCACTATGGTACTAAACATCTGAGGACATCAGTCCCCTAGAACTTAGAACTACTTAAACCTAACTAACCTAAGGACACCACACACATCCATGCCCGAGGCAGGATTCGACCCTGCGACCGTAGCGGTCGCGCAGTTCCAGACTGAAGCGCCTAGAACCGCTCGTCCACAACGGCCGGCAATTATTTCAGCGCCAGATTTATTTGGTCCACCCTTTGGGTTTAAAAATTGTTATATTTCAGCTTTGTATAACATTAATAATAATAATAATAATAATAAGCGGTTATAGGCAATACAGTCTGGAACCGCGCGACCGCTACGGTCGCAGGTTCGAATCCTGCCTCGGGCATGGATGTGTGTGTTGTCCTTAGGTTAGTTAGGTTTAAGTAGTTCTAAGTTCTAGGGGACTTATGACCTCAGCAGTTGACTCCCATAGTGCTCAGAGCCATTTGAACCATTTGATGTCCTTAGGTTAGTTAGGTTTAAGTAGTTCTAAGTTCTAGGGAACCGATGACCTCAGAAGTTAAGTCCCATAGTGCTCAGAGCCATTTGAACCATTTTAATAATAATATCTCTGCTATCACCAGTCCCAGGCCTGGGGCGTCATCTTGAAAATGATGGGGAAGGAGGAGGAGGAGGAGTAACAACTTCGTAAAAACCTTGGATCCATTTGGCTCCGGAACGTAGCACCCAGTGAGGACCACTGCCTAGGCTTACAGGCTGAAACTTGGCCAACGATCTCAAAGGTGTAAGAGAAACTCGAATTCCCAACTGTGGACGGAACGGAAGAACCTACTAGAGTAAACCACAAACATTAACTCTGATTTCGGACTAACAATCTGGTCTCATCCTGGAATATAATTTCTGACTTTACATATTTAAATCAATTTCAGCTGTGTTATGGAAAGTCCGCTAAATGAATGCACTGTCCCTGTTGGTAATTCGAAATGAAAATCCACCACTGTGTCATGCAATGTATTGAGACAAATGGGTCTGGGGAGTCCTAACAACTGCAGCCAGAGCTTTAAGCAACCTTGGAATACCTCTAAAATAAAGTTTAAATAGAAATTCTTTTTTTGCGCTTTACATGTAAATTCTCTACTGAAAGTCGATAAACAAAAATAACTAGAAACACTTTTAGAGAAAAATAAAGGAGTCAGACTTCCAGAAGAAAATGTACAGATACTTGTAACTACAGAATCGTCAAAGGCAAGCCAGCAGTCAGAATTATGAAAGGTTTGCCATTTTTGGAAACAGCTATCTATGTGGTAGGGACTGTTACAGAATTTAAATCTGCCTCAGAAAGACTATATGTCCTCCAAATTAATTGCAAAAACACAAAAGACATCCGTGTTACCTGATACGCACCAATAAATGAAGACAACAGGAACAATCCGAAAGGAACAAAATAATTTTGGGATCTTTAAGAAACCGAGACATTCAAAATATCGAATAAGCTTTTGCGCGACCTCAGCGCTCAAATAAGAGGAACATAGTATTTTATTACCCATCCCACAAAAGAATCGACAGAAGTGGTATGAGACTGATCAGTCCACGTCGAAATTTTCAGCTGAAATTAATTTCGATCTTCTTCAGGAAGCGCCCAAAAAAAATCCAAAACATAGAAATCTCCAAACCTAAGTTGCGAGAATTTCAATTAGTTCATGCAGCTGTTTCTCAAAAAAAGTACAAAGGAAATTATGAATGTCAAAGCAGTAAGGAATAGCGAATTTTATTCTGATCACTACCTCTCTAAAATTAAGGCTAAATTCCTACCTAATAAAATAAAAAACAATCATAAAACAAATAAAATATAATATAGACAGACTTACTAGAACAAAATAATCGGTTCAAAAATATCAAGATGAGATTAAAATAGTTAAACCTGGCAACTGGCCAGAATTATAATTAATAGTGCTGCACAGAAAACATCTGCGTCAATCAAAAATAAAAATAAAATGTGTTGGTATGAAGTATGTGAAGAAGCTTTAACAGAGAGGGTGAAAAATGGAAGAAGTGGAAGTGCTGAAGAAAAATGAAACACTATGGTTAACTTGAACCGCAAAGAAAGAAAACAGCAAGGCTAATTAGAACAACAGAGAGATTTTGAAAAGAGGAAACTTGGAGAAAATGAGAACAACTTTTCGACAAATGATACATGTGATTTCCACGAGACAGTTAAGGGCAGACTGAAGGGATACCAAACAATAGATGAAAATGGTAAACTTTGCTTAAACAACACTAAAAATTGCGAAATACTTGCAAAATATTTTGATCAAATTCTTAATTGTCCGGAACAAATCCGTCAACTGAAATTCTGAAACACTCATGAAAATCTAGAAGATTTGCCTCTGACTATCAAAGAAAATGGAGAAGTAATTAAAACCTTAAAAAACAAACCTTAAGCAGAAGATTCTATTTCAGCACGCTTTTTGAATGGTATCTGCCAAAAACAAAAACAAAAAATTAGCTAAAATTAATCTTTGAGGGAATCTGGAAAACAGAAAAAATTCCAGTACAGAAGAGCAAGATGTTAACAACTACAGAGGAACTTCCTTGGTACCAGTTGCATATAAAATACTTTCTAGGATAATACGAAACAGGATAGAAGCAACAATGGACAGTTATTTAGGTGGATGCCACGGTGGTTTCAGGAAGGGCAGATCATGTTCTGAACAAATACATAATCTACAGTAAAACATTCACCACCCATTGCTAAAATCGAAAAGTATTGTAGCACTGTTTGTTGATTTCATAAATGCCTTTGATTCTGTTGACACACAAACTATAGACAAAATAATCCCAAAATTTGTTTTAAAGTCTAGGTCAGAAAATTTAAATAGAGAAACACTTACTGACACAGTACCTAAAGAGCCAAAGAAACTGTTACATCTGCCTAATATCGTGTAGGGCCCCCGCGAGCACGCAGAAGTGCTGCAGTACGAGGTGGCATGGTCTCGACTAATGTCTGAAGTAGTGCTGGAGGGAACTGACACCATGAATCCTGCAGAACTTGCCATAAATCCGTAAGTGAACATGGGAGTGGAAATCTCTTCTGAACAGCACGTTGCAAGGCATCCCAGTCATAAACAGTCCAATGTCGGTGTTGACGGGCCCATGCTAGCCGTAAAGCTTTGTGTCGTGGAGTCATCATGGATACACGACTGGGCCTTCGCTCACTATTGCCATATCGATGACGATTCGTTGAATGGTTCGCAAGCTGACGCTTGTTAATATCCCAGCATTGAAATCTGCAGCAATCTGCGGAAGGGTTGTACTTCTGTCACATTGAACGATTCTCTTCAGTCGTCGTTGGTCCCGTTCTTCCAGAATCCTTTTCCGGCCGCAGCTGTGTCGGAGATTTGAGGTTTTACCTGATTCCTGATATTCACGGTACACTCGTCAAATGGTCGTAGTAAGGGAAAATCTCCATCGTCACCTCGAAGATGCCGTGTCCCATCACCCGTGAGCCGACTGTAACACCACGTTCAAACTCACTTAAATTCTGATAACCTGCCTTTGTAGCAGCAGTAACCGATCTAACAACTGCGCCAGACACCTGTTATCTTATATAGACGTTTCCGACGGCAGCGCCGTATTCTGCCTGCTTACATATCTCTGTATTTGAACACGCATGCCTATACCAGTTTCTTTGGAGCTTCAGTGTAGAATTTATGGGAGAAATCTCTCTGCTCTCCGAAATAAAAACGGGTGTAAAGCAAGATGATGCCTTGTCATCAAAGTTTTCCAACCGTATTCTAGAAAGCATGTGAGAATTTAAAATGCAGAAATAAAAGAATATACACTACTGGCCATTAAAATTGCTACACCAAGAAGAAATGCAGATGATAAACGGGTATTCTTTGGACAAATATATTATACTAGAATTGACATGTGATTACATTTTCACGCAATTTGGGTGCATAGGTCCTCAGAAATCAGTACCCAGAACAACCACCTCTGGCCGTAAAAACGGCCTTGAGACGCCTGGACATTGAGTCAAACAGAGCTTGGATGGCGTGTACAGGTACAGCTGCCCATGCTGCTTAAACACGCTACCACAGTTCATCAAGAGTAGTGACTGGAGTATTGTGACGAGCCAGTTGCTCGCCCACCATTGACCAGACGTTTTCAGTTGGTGAGAGATCTGGAGAATGTGCTGGCCAGAGCAGCAGTCGAACATTTTCTGTATCCAGAAAGGCTCGTACAGGACCTGCCACATGCGGTCGTGCATTATCCTGCTGAAATGTAGGGTTTCGCAGGGATCGAATGAAGGGTAGAGCCACGGGTCGTAAGGCATCTGAAATGTAACGTCCACTGTTCAAAGTGCCGTCAATGCTAAAAAGAGGTGACCGAGACGTGTAACCAATGGCACCCCATACCATCACGCCGGGTGATACGCCAGTACGGCGATGACGAATACACGCTTCCTATGTGCATTCACCGCGATGTCGCCAAACACGGATGCGACCATCATGATGCTGTAAACAGAACCTGGATTCATCCGAAAAAATGACGTTTTGCCATTCGTGCACCTAGGTTCGTCGTTGAGTACACCATCGCAGGCGCTCCTGTCTGTGATGCAGCGTCAAGGGTAACCGCAGCAATGGTCTCCGAGCTGATAGCCCATGCTGCTGCAAACGTCGTCGAACTGTTCGTGCAGATGATTGTTGTCTTGCAAACGTCCCCATCTGTTGACTCAGGGATCGAGACGTGGCTGCACGATCCGTTACAGCCATGCGGATAAGATGCCTGTCATTTCGACTGATAGTGATACGAGGCCGTTGGGATCCAGCACGGCGTTCCGTATTACCCTTCTGAACGCACCGATTCCATATTCTGCTAACAGTCATTTGATCTCTACCAACGCGAGCAGCAATATCGCGATACGATAAACCGGAATCGCAATAGGCTACAATCCGACCTTTATCAAAGTCGGAAACGTGATGGTACGCATTTCTCCTCCTTACACGAGGCATCACAACAACGTTTCACCAGGCAACGCCGGTCAACTGCTCTTGTGTATGAGAAATCGGTTGGAAACTTTCCTCATGTCAGCACGTTGTAGGTGTCGCCACCGGCGCCAACCTTGTGTGAATGCTCTGAAAAGCTAATAATTTGCATATCACAGCATCTTCTTCCTGTCGGTTAAATTTCGCGTCTGTAGCACGTCATCTTCGTGGTGTGGTAATTTTAATGGCCAGTAGTGTAAGATTTCATCAATAAGGTTGGGAAGACAAAACAAAAATGTTGTAAGAAATTGTCCCGTATTTGTAGGTAACTTCACTGCACTTTTTGAAAATGTGATATCTGCTATAAAACAAATTAATGTTTTAGAAGAAATAGCCAGTAGAACCAACTTGAGAAATACACCGAAATGTCTGTAAACAGATATTGGCCAAATGGAAAAGATTAAAAAAATTAAATATCTTCGGAGGTAATCCAAGAAAATGTTTTGGAAAATCTCCTGTAGAGGAATGGATACATGACACGGAAGTTCGTATGGTACATACAAAGACTTTAATAACAAAAAACATCTGTCTAAAAATGCAAAAATGAGACAATAGTAAATTCAATATTCAGAATGTCTATATGCAAGTGAATGTCTAGCATAAAACTAGACCCAATAATTTAGATAAATTAGAAATACTAGACAGGTGAAACATCAGGGAAATATTAGGCCCACAAAAAACTATGAAAAGTTGGAAATTGCGTAGTAATGATGAAATTTATCGAAACGTAAAAAAACATCTCAGAGGTAATGAGAAAACAAGACTGGTATTTTTTGAACATTTATATCGAATGCAAGACAATAGATTTAGCAAAAAGGTCTTCAAATATGTGTTGGATAAGAAGTAAATAAGATCTATGAAGGAAAAAGTATTTAGAAAAAAAAATAATGCAAAAGCTGAAGAAACAGCTAACAGAAATATTTTTAGGGAGATAGTATTGAATATGAAAGCATTCCAAGGTAGAAAAGTGAAAAGAACTGGTGTGAAGTGGTCAGAGGAGAAGAAGAAAAAACATAGCGAACAGATGAAAGAATACTGCTAGAAAAAATAGAACAACGAATAAGTAATCGAAACTGGCATGTGGGTATTCCTTAGGTGGTCCATATGTGAAGGAAATGGAAATAATAATAAAGGAAAGAAAGAAAAAGATTGATACATGAAAAAGGATAAAATACTACAATTACGCCCAGAGATAATGTATATAACTTATACCTTACCAGTTCTCAAAATTAATTCTAATATAAACTCTAATATACATTGGATCCGTGCCAGTCTAAGTAAAACTCAAGTCAGAGGACTGACTGTGCCTGTTAAGAATTTTGTATTGTTTAGATAAAGCCTTATATGGTCCATAGTATAAAGTACATACGGTCTGTTCCGCACCAACAGAGTCTGCGTAGAGCAACAATATCCCAATTACAAACCGTAATACAAGATATAAAGGGCAATGTTCAGTGTATGATTTTAACATATTGACAAGAATAACAGTTCTTACTGTAATCTGAAAATGTGACCACTGATCGCACGCTTTAATATGACGCCTCTCTGATCGGTGAAAATTAATTGACTTCGCGCCGCTCCGGAAAGCTGACTCACGTTGCAAGCCTTAGGTACGTAACACTATTTTGCACCGTAGCAACGCGAAGCAACCATTGTGAAAATAGTGGGGATTCATGTGTGATGTTGCAGGCAGTGGTTATTATTATTATTATTATTCAGAAAAATGAACGAAGAGGCTATACCTGGCCCTTTGTTGTCACTTATGCAACGCAATGACCCATTACATATTCGTTTCTAAGTTGGCTGCGTTGGGAGCGGGAGGCCTGACTTGTCCCAGCAGGGAATGCGCTAGAAGCCGGTCGCACATTTTCTTTCCTTCGCAAAGTGGTGAATGTAAGTGTGTACAAAGTACATTTTCCTTTGATGTTTTTGACACTTCACTTGTTTACATTTCTTTGCGCCTCGAATCTTAAAAATATCTGGTTAGTAATACAAAAAGAAATGTTTTGTAACAGGCATGACCACGAATGGAATTATTTCATTGCCTTGGAACTTACGAAACAGGGATCGTTCAAGCGAGAGAGGTTCTCAACATAAAATACTTTGCAGAATATAATTTGGGGAGATGATGTGGAGTAATGTTGCAGAATGTTCAGCTTTCCCATGAAATGCACAGTGTGAAGAGCACTGGTGACTAGTGACAACAACCCTGACCGAGCGAGGTGGCGCAGTGGTTAGACACTGGACTCGCATTCGGGAGGACGACGGTTCAATCCCGTGTCCGGCCATCCTGATTTAGGTTTTCCGTGATTTCCCTAAATCGCTCCAGGCAAATGCCGGGATGGTTCCTTTCAAAGGGCACGGCCGACTTCCTTCCCCATCCTTCCCTAATCCGATGAGACCGATGACCTCGCTGTCTGGTCTCCTTCCCCAAACCAACCAACCAACAACCCTGCCCAAACGTATACAAAAAATGGTGGCAAATGGTTCTGAACCCTGAATTCATTTCTCTCAGTGGCTATGCAGCGCAGTGCTGCAGAGTTGAACTCTCTATAGTTTGCATTGTTCACGGAGGACACCTCTTTCTACTGCAATTGAACTTCAGCTGTCCCATTAGCCCTGTCTGATGATTTGAAAATCCGAATGCCGTTCTTGCCTCAGATCACCAGCAACGACTCATCAGCAATTTGTGGGGTGGAATTGTGCAAGAGAAATTAGAAGGACCTTACATGCTCCGATCCAATTTGAACGGTGCACGTTACCTGGTGTTAAAACGTCGGTGCACCATCTCACTTCAGCATTAATATCCGCGAACACCTGAACGCAAACTAACCTCATCGTTGGAGTTCCATAGCTAGCGCGATCGCCGGACCTCACTGGCATGTGGCTCTTTTCCTATGGGGTTGATGAGGTTCCAATAGCTGGTTTTTATGGTCTTAGTTTCCTGTCTCGTTGTACAGCATACTACATGGGTATCTGATAGAGTAAATCATATATTCAGATAGACAGTTGTCACTTCGAACAATTGTTATGAGCTTAAGCTAAGACGTACGGTGTTTATATATCAATAAAAAACCATATAAACGAGAAACACACGACCCTTGTCTGTTATTCTAAGGTATTTAATATTTAAGTAACTGGTTTTCGGCAGTTGAGTCATCCATTATCAGATACAAAGATAAATATGTGTGACTGTGACTTTCGTGAGACCAAAGATTGTAAACTAGTTGCATCCAAGTGTCTCAGTTGGCCGCCAAAGATTACAATTATTAAGTTTAGATATTTCATTAAAGTAAAAAGAATTATTTCGATAAAAATGTGAAGCAAAACTATTTATCTTCGATAAGATATGACACTTTGAGTTAATGAAGTACACGACCCATTACAATCGTTTAAAGAAGAAGAAGAAGACATATATACAGTATACTTTGGTGACGTGTTCCAAGCGCATGTTTAAACAGGACAATATTGTGTTAAACAAGTATGATATTACTAGCGAGACTCATGATGAGACTATACTGTAATTCATACAAAGAAAATTATAAGGTAAGTAAAATCATAGTTTTACTTTTAGTGGTTTTACTTGCCAGTTTAGTCTTATCGTGTGTCACGCCAGTAATATTATATTTAAAGCAATATTATGCCACTGAAACACATCGCCAAAGTTTATTGTGTTTTGTTCAGTTTATTTTTTTCTCTGAACAGTTGTAGCAGTTTATCATGTACTTCATTAACTCACATGTGCCATATACTTTATCACCCACGGATTGAGACTGGTCGACTGCAGTACGAGGAGCGATCTGTGATTGTGGAACGTGTGATCAGCATGTCGCCAACCCCACCAGCCGTTATTGCCAGCAGACGAATCCCGATCGTGTTGTTGCTTCTTTATTCAAGCAGTTCCTCATTGGCAATCGCAAAAAATTAAATAATCATTTCCGACCACCAACTTCACATCTCGAAGTTTTCAGTTTAGTACCCACTACCATCCGTGTAATTTTGACACACTCCGGCTACGACCTCAAAGGCCGTTACCGCGCGGCTGCGGAAACGTTGTGCAGCCTGCAGGCATGTGGTTAGGCAAATATGCGCGCTCTACTGACCATGCGTCTAGCGTGCTCTCCTAGCTCACGCAGCCGATGGGCGACATGAAACTGCGGCTACTCTTTCAGACCTTCAGTGAAAGCTTCTGAAGGGATACCAGTCGTAATTATGGTCATTAACAGCAAGCTGTAAGGCTGCGTTTATTTTTGCAATGAACATCAACCCCAACGTCAGACTTTACTTTCTTTAGTTTATACCAGCACCCAGATCTGTTCCAGTCACCCACCTGAAATGTACATCTGCGCATGCACTTTAATGTCAGTATAAATTGACGTCCTGATTGGACGCTTTTAATACTTATCGCAATAACTACGTGTCACTAGAAACACAGTTATTTATATTTCACTCAAATATGGAAGTGAAGTCCCATGTTTCTTGACAGAGCGTAGGGGAATGATAGGGAGACCCGCACCAGCGTACCACGCAAGGTCCTAATGGAGGTGGTTTTCCGTTGCCTTCCTCCGACCGTAATGGGTCGGAGGATGATGATGATGAAGACGACACAACAACACCCAGTCATCCAGAGGCAGGTGAAAATCCCTGTCCCCACCGGTAATCGAACCCGGGACCCCGTGCTCGGGAAGCGAGAACGCTACCGCGGGACCACGAGCGCGGACTCACTCAAATATGCTGCACAAAAATGACAAATAGGCACGAGTTTTACTCTGGTATCAGTTTCCTACATGACTTGAAAACAGGAAATATTAGTCCAGGAAATAATAATGATCCTGTTGCAATCCTGAACGCTAATTGACTATTTTCAAGCATAGTTTGCATCGTCTGAACGTTTTGTTTCTGAGAATGAAAACGAAGATGATTTACAGTGGAAATACAATACTTTTTGCTGCTTTCCGCTATTAACTATATGATGAATTGCTTCTTTTCTTTCGTATTTTAGCTGTTGGTCTTTCCAACTAATACATGCTTTCCGTTTCATAATGCAGTATGCCATTTGGAACACTGTTAGCTCTTACGTTCGTAACATTTACTGCTGAGCGTTAGTTAGTCTTAAATTACGAATATCTCGGAATTTCTAAATGAATACATAAAGAAGTCGTGTTACACATCCAATTTTTAACTGCTTTCACTCAGAATGGCCAATACATTTGAAATTTAAAGCCAATTCACGCTAAGAGAAATTTCATTATTCTAAACGCCACTGATGTTGCAGATGGAACGCTGTACTATGAAGGAAGAAATAAGACAGTTTCATGCTCCGTCAATAGCGTGGTCATTAGAGACGGAGGAAAAGCTCGGATTACAAAAGGATGTGGAAGCAAATCGGCCGTACCCTTGCTTAAGGAACGGGCCGGAGTCCGCCTGGAACGAAGTCCGCCTGGAACGATTTAGGGAAATCGGGAAAAACACTGTACTATGAAGCGAAATGCGTGTATTTAATGAAAAGGCAAAACGTTTGTCACGTGAAAATATAAAAAGTATGAAATATTTCATCATACTTTGAGGAATGCGGAGCAATGTGAATCACTGCATTTTTACTGCACGACCTCCATTGTTTTCAATGTTTTCACAAAAAACTCTGTCAAAAATTATTCCGAAAGAGGTACGTATAAAAAGCGAGTAAGAGTGTTCTGTATCTAGATAGCCTTACAAAACTTACGTATGTCCTCCCTGCAGTGCCTGCAAATACCATGCGCAAACTTCCATATTCTCTCGCTCGCAACACGCCAATTATTAGTCCTAAAAAAAAAAAAAAAAAAAAAAAAAAAAAAAAAAAAAAAAAACTTGGGCATGGATGTGTGTGATGTCCTTAGGTTAGCTAGGTTTAATTAGTTCTAAGTTCTAGGCGACTGATGACCTCAGAAGTTAAGTCGCATTGTGCTCAGAGACAACGCACAAAACTTTTATTGACATCATAGATGAATGTGTAGCTGTAAAAGAGAGCGCACAGTGCAAAAACAAAGCACTGGAAGTAAGTATTACTTAAGATCTCCACTTTTATGAAACGTTTTTTGCACAGTGTTTCTCTTCCAGCGCGGATTTCGTGAACTGAAACGTGAGCTTCTAAACTGAAACAATGGCTCCGAGACATAAACAAATATTTAGTATAGAATAAGAAAATTAGTGAAGGGAATTTTCTTAAAGAAGTTCCATTTACTCTGGAATTTATGGTAATGAACAATTCTTTAGTATTTCATTTATGCGCAGTCTCATACATGAATATTTCTCTAGAACGAAAACTGTGCTTTTGAAATAAGAAAGCAGCTGTCACATTACCCTTGCAGTATAAGCAGCGCCGGGTTTGCACAAGGAGAAAGTGTGCCTGCAGGGCAAATTACTCCCGCAGAGGGACAGAAAGCATTGTCCGTGTCTGTGAGTGTGCAACTACACAGGGATCCGCACTTTGCGTGATATCATAGCGCTGTTAAGCGCTCTCTGAGCTCTATAAAAGGCTACCCTTGTCGTGTCTTCCATGCGACCTGTGACAGTATTCGAAGGCATTACGATAGCGGACCACCTGAATCCCTTCACGATCGATGTATTCCCCGACGGCGATGGCATCTTCCGGCAGGATAAATACTGTCCGTATCACAAAGTCAGAATGATGGTACAGTAGTTTCAAGAGCTTGATAGTGGACTCAGGTTGAAGTCTTGGCCACCAGATTCGCCGAATCTGAATTCGATGAACACATCTGAGACGCCATTCGGCAAGGGCTCCGCCCCCACAAAGCACGTGGACGAACCAGCTGGTAATAATGTTTTGGCTCTTCAGTGTGTGTTACAGGTATAATGCGTGATAAACACTTTTAACATCTCTCTCTCTCTCTCTCTCCCTCTGTATGTGTGTGTGTGTGTGTGCGTGTGTGTGTGTGTGTGTGTGTGTGTGTGAGTGTGTGTGTCTGTGTGTAGGTATTTATTACGCAATAGCTGTTAGCCGCAGCTGCGGTCTTGTACAAAACCTTTCGAATGAAGCAAAGCAGTGTCGTTTCGTTTTTAACACACAGAGCCGAATCAGTAAATCCGTATATCGTAGCCAAGTAAATTCGCTGGTAGTTTGCATTCGTAAAGACAATATTGCGCCACTTAATTCGGTCAGTGACGTAAACTTCGGAAAATACATCTGTCACTCAGTTAAAAAAAAATAACAGTGCCATTTATTGGTTCTTTGGTGTACCACGCCGAGATGATCATACCACCGAGGTAAACATCCGGAGTTGTAAGCTGAACAGATGTTTTTACATAAATTTTAAATTACGTTTTTTTTGCGTGTTCTGATTTTGAGGAAATGCAGCCTATATGCTGCCCCAAGTTACGCTTAACTTACCTGTGAAAACCGCATTAAAATTTGTCCAGTGGTTTTTGTAGCTCAGCGTGTTCGATGAGACAAACAGACAGACACACAACGGTTTTAGATAAAACTTTTAAATCACGATATGTTTTACTTTCATGATCCGATTTTGACGAAATAAAGCCTATTGTTACCCCAAGCTACGCTCAGGTTACCTGTGAAACCTTCCTGAAAATTCGTCTAGTGGTTTCGTAGATTAGCGTGTTCTAACAAACAGGTAAGACGGTTTTACCGTTTAAATGGTTCAAATGGTTCTGAGCACTATGGGACTTAACATCTGAGGTCATCAGTCCCCTAGAACTTAGAACTACTTAAACCTAACTAACCTAAGGACATCACACACATCCATGCCCGAGGCAGGATTCGAACCTGCGACCGTAGCGGTCGCGCGGTTCCAGACGGAAGCGCCTAGAACCGCTCGGCCACACTGGCCGGCTTTACCGTTTAATTATGAGTTTGTATATAGATATAGATTATAGAGTTAAACTTTAGTTCCCTTATAGAATATAAGCATTTAAATTTGGAACAAAGTGTAAGAAACTTGAAGTAGGCAATAACAGCCACAATGAACCAACGGTTTAGACTTATTTGTTTATATTCAATGTCGTTGGTGTAATGAAAATTGCATTAACCAGCAAACTAGCTATCGGCAAAGAGGCTGTTCATTTGCCCATATTTCTTCTAGAGTTGTAGTGGCAATCCGTTAGATAAAATGACGTAGACTTCTGCAGAAACATCGTAACATAATGTGAGCTTCCTCTCCCTTCAGTTGTGCGTGCTGTCTCAAACCACCCCAACATTCTTTCCTTTCATATGCTAGGAAACATAGAATATTGTTCTGTCGTGTCCCTACCATACCCCCTCATCTTACCGAAAAGCTATCCTCGAGCCGTTCTGGTCGTAATGTACCACGCACATTTTTTTTTTTTCATAATGAAATGAGGTTATGCACTAGTATGCCATATGTTCAGTACTATAGAGGGACTCGCTGAGATACATGAATACGTGTTTAGTATCTTGTACGAGGCGGCCAACTGATCATTTTGCAAGACGGAACCATATCGGTAAAAACATAGTTTTTTGCGCTGTGTGACGACAAAGTTTGGGAATGACGGCGTCAAAACTTATGTATCGCATCCTAATTACCAATGCAAATCATTAGCCGTCAATTTAAAGTGGACATATGCACGAACTGCGCATTTCCGGACACGGGGTCCGCCTTAAAATGTGATCACTTTACTGTCCTGCTAAACACAGTAAGCGTTCCGAAGGCGCCTTGACTGTTTCAAGGAAACCGTACTGACATTCTCCTTTGTCAGTTTAGAAAACCTACGGGTAATCTAAATGTGGACGAACAGGTGGGGATGTAAATCCTGCTGCTCTCGGATGCGAGTCCAATGATGTAACCACGGCCACATCCCGCTCAGTGAAAGTAACAAATAAAAGTGGACTGTGATGTAACTGTTATCATCATTTGTAGATTACAAAAAGTGACCGGAACAGACAAACCGTTTTGAATCGGTGACAAGGAGATAGTTAACTATAATACCGAGACGAGACCCGCTTTCGATACACAATTAAGTTTGGTTCAAATGGTTCAAATGGCTCTGAGGACTATGGGACTTAACATCTGAGGTCATCAGTCCCCTAGAACTTAGAACTACTTAAACCTGACTAACCTAAGGACATCACACACATCCATGCCCGAGACAGGATTCGAACCTGCGACCGTAGCGGTCGCGCGGTTCCAAACTGAAGCGCCAAGAACCGCTTGGCCACAACGGCCGGCAATTAAGATTGAATTCAGAGCACAGTACACTGCATAGTGCAAGTTACCTGATTTCTAACAGCATCAGCAGCACGTGACTTGCATCATTAAGAGAAGTTGTAAGCCATTTCATGTGGTAAACGATATGTAGAGCTCATTTATCCGTGCTCTACAAAAACAGTAAACGACGCAACATGATATTTTTGTAAGCTTAAGCACTCGAAAATTACTATCGGCTGTGGTTATCCGCCTAGTATATAAGGTTAGGTCGAATATTTACAGAGCGAGTTGAAGAGCTGCTCCAAGTATGCTACCATTCGTCAACCTCGGACAAAACTAATGTTTTACCAAAGCATCCCCTTGCAGTGGGAATAATGCACTCACTGCAGTATTTCATTATAATACTAGGAATGATCTTTCTATGGGAAGCTTCCTAAGCGTTTGGCATTGAATACAACGTCTCGTTCGTAGCAAAAAGTGAGAAGTGGAAAAAAATAATGTTTGTGTACCAAACATAGCTTGCAGACTGCATTATGTGTTTGCACGTACAGACTGGACGCTGAAGATCGCTGTGGATCGCACACCAGAAAGATGAAACGCTGTGGAAGATCTAGATATGTTATATGAACATATTTTCTTCATCAGGTGTAGGCCCACTACTACATACACTGAACAGCCAAAGAAAATGGTACACCTGCCTAATATCGTGTAGGGCCCCCGCGAGTACGCAGAAATGCCGCAACACGATGTGGCATGGACTCGATTAATGTCTGAAGTAATGCTGGAGGGAATTGACACCATGAATCCTGCAGGGCTGTCCATAATAAATCCGTAAGAGTACGAGGGGGTGGAGGCCTCTTCTGAACAGAGCGTTGCAAGGTATCCCAGATATGCTCAATAATGTTCATGTCTGGGGAGTTTGGTGGCCAACGGAAGTGTTTAAACTCAGAAGAGTGTTCCTGGAGCCACTCTGTAGCAATTCTGGACGTGTGGGGTGTCGCATTGTCCTGCTGGAATGGCCCAAAACCGTCGAAATGCACAATAGAAATGAATGGATGCAGGTAATCAGACAGGATGCTTACGTACGTGTCACCTGTCAGAGTCGTATCTAGACGTATCAGGGGTCCCATATCTCTCCAGCTCCAACTCGAACACGCCCCATACCATTACAGAGCCCCCAACAGCTTGAACACTCCCATGCTGACATGCAGGGTCCATGGATTCATGAAGTTGTCTCCGTATCCGTACACGTCCATCCGCTCGATGCAATCTGAAATGAGGCTCGCCCGACCAGGCAATATGTTTCCAGTCATCAACAGTCCAATGTCGATGTTGACTGGCCGAGATGAGGCGTAAAGCTTTGTGTCGTGCAGTCATCAAGGGTACCCGAGTGGGCCTTCGGCTCCAAAAGCCCATATCGATGATGTTTCGTTGAGTGGTTCGCACGCTGACACTTCTTGCTTTCCCAGCATTGATATATGCAGAAATTTGCGGAAATGTTGCACTTCTATCACGTTGAACGATTCTCTTCAGTCGTCGTTGGTCCCGTTGTTGGAGGATCTTTTTCCGGCCGCTGCGATCTCGGAGATTGCACGTTTTACCGGATTCCTGATATTCGCGGTAACTCGTGAAATGGTTGTACAGGAAAATCGCCACTTCATCGCTACCTCGGAGATGTTGTGTCCCATTGCTCGTGCGCCGTCTATAACACCACGTTCAAACTCACTAAAATCTTGATAACCTACCATTGTAGCAAGAGTAACCGACCTAACAACTGCGTCAGACACTTGTTGTCTTATATAGGAGTTGGCGACAGCAGCGCCGTATTTTGCCTTGTAGAAAGCTTTTCGTAAGTCTATAACAATCGAATTCACCTGGCAACCTTTATTCGTGCATCTTGGGTATCATTCGTCAACAGCGTGCGCGGAGTCTTTCGCATTTCCGGTGTTTACGGACTTGACGCTGGCTCCATTTGAGAAATTTGGAAATCTGTGGTAAGGTCTCATGGGACCAAACTGCTAAGGTCATCGGTCTCTAAGCATACACACTACTTAATCCAACTTAAACTAACTTACGCTGTGGACAACACACACACCCATGGAGTAGGGAGGACTCGAACCTCCGAGGGTGGGAGCCGCACGGACCGTGACAAGGCGCTCAGACCGCGCCGCTACCCCGCGCGGCTCCATTACAGAAGATTATTTTTCTCCAGGAAGTCATTCTGTCAGGACTCAAATTATGTTGTAGGAGTCTTCTACAGTTATAGGTAGTAACTCTATGGGTCAGAACCGCAACCACAAGTGTCAATACCGGAAGTTACTTCTGTGGTTTCTCTCTACAAGTACAAATAATCGTGGCGCGTTTGAAATATGTTGTCAACGATTTCGCGATGAAAATTACATATGTCGTGACACGATCTACCCATGTACAGGGAGTGGATAAAAATATGAAAACAAAACACATTACCATGCCTTATACGCTGTAGAAAAACCGTCTGCACTTGAAACAATTTCCATTCGTCTATGAATGGGAAAATACAGGTCCTGTATGGTCTTCTACCATTCTTCCTACAAAATAGTGGTAAGGTCGGGTAACGATGATGGAGATGGGTAGCATCCTTCTCTCCAAAATGAACCACGAATACAGACTGGGTGACTGTGGTGGCCCGAAGAGATGCGAAAATTTATGTTTGTACTAAAAAAAAAACCTCCTGGACAATAGGACCTGTGTGAACTGGGGCCCTATTGTCTTGGAACACAGTGCCACTAGACATTGTACCATGAGATGGAACTGATCAGCCAAAATGATCATATAATCCTAGGCAGTTATGCGACCTTGCAGAGTAACTATGAGGCCCAATGAATACAACCACGATAGAGCTGCCCAAATTGCCATGTTTCACTATTGGGACGCGCTGCGGTCGCAGGTTCGAATCCTGCCTCGGGCATGGATGTGTGTGGTGTCCTTAGGTTAGTTAGGTTTAACTAGTTCTAAGTTCTAGGGGACTAATGACCTCAGCAGTTGAGTCCCATAGTGCTCAGAGCCATTTGAACCATTTTTGAACTATTGGGACGTGAACTCGGCCAGAAGTTGGAACAGTGTGCAACAAGCCCCATCTGACCAAATGCCATTCTTCCATTGCTCCGTAGTCCAGATCCTATGGCTTCAGCAACACGTTCTCTTCTTACTGACATTTGCATCACCGATGTGTGGTTGTCAAATTCTAGGTCGCCCTGCAATTCCCTGGTTATGTAGCTCGCTTCGTGTTGTTCTTGTGGTAAGATGTTTCGCGAGTGCGAAATTCAGTTCTTCAGTGACTTTTTTCAGCCGGCTTCCCCTAAGTTTTCGTCACAATACTCTTCAGCAACCGTCCGTCACAATCACTCATCACACAGTTTCGTCTACGTTGTGATTTAGTGGATGGTGGTTTTTCGCTTTCCTTCTATCACCTATGCGGTATAAATCTTCGATACGATGCCTCTTGAAACATCAAACACATCGGCTGCCTTGGTTACTGAATCAGCCCCCCCCCCCCCCCCCCAAAGGAGTTTACTCAAGTTAGAATTCATTTAGCCCCGACATAATGCACTCACAACTACACAGAACGCCGTTTGGACAACGCCTGTCACTTGCAACGCATTGCGGACATTGCCATTTGTAGTCAAATGCAACAGCGCAACCTGCGGACTTGGTGAGGACCTGCATTTATACGATCCTGCAGCGCCCATGTTGTTCAGAAGTACGATGCATTGCATCGCTTTTATGAACAACACAGGCACTGTAATACGGTACAGAGGGCAAGCAACTTTCAATTAAAATGTCTCCCCTGTACGGGAATATCCATAAAGGATGTACGAGTGCAGGTTGTACACACATGGCTGACGACATATGGAAGTTTGCGAGAGGCCGTGAAGCGTGCTCGGGTAGCCTAAGGTAACGCGTCCACTCACGATAAGGGGGAAATCTGGGTTCATGTCCCTGTTCGGCACAAATTTTCGCTGTCGTCATTCCATTATACAGTTGTTGGCTGTCCATATCCGCAACTCCGAATACATTTCATGTATCTGCATTTATGTTCAAGCACACATTTCTCACAGTGTTTCCATATTTTTGTGCAACCTCTGTAGACTGGCAGTTCATTTTTCGCTAGTTAAAATTACCCCCCTAATTGCAGTTTATGGTAACGCTTGTGCAGTTCAGAGGTTGCTGATGTGCAAGAACGAAAGCAATGACGTTTCCAATGAAACCAGATAACCTACTGATCGCAGTGTCACGTTCTACACTACAAATTTAGCGACAGAAATCACTCCTAATCCATATTTTTTAGCTTTTACGAACAATATTACTGTATGTTCTTCGTATCCCATTAGTTAACACAACAAGTGCTGTCATCGGTCCAATTTTCCTTACACAGTCCGTACGTAAAAAACTATGACACTTCAGAATATGCATACTCATTGAAACATATATACTCATAAAACCTGTATACATGTAACCGTCGTGAATCATATCTTTATCTATTGCTACCCTCAGGTATACTATAATGTAACGCGGAATGGACCACCAGATGCCACAAAGACTAATATACAAGGAGGCGGGGAGTATTGTGTTTTCAGTAGAGGAGCTATAACAGCAGAGTGGGTCCATCAGGAGAGCTGACTGACTTCGAACGTGGACTAGTCATTGGATGTCGCCTGAGTAACAGATCCATCCTGGGCATTTCAACCCCTCTAAGGCTGCCAAAGTCTACTGTTGATGATGTGACTGTGCACTGTAAACGTGAAGGAACAATCACCACTAAACCAAGACAAGGCTGACCTCATACACTGCCGGAGAGGGACTGTTGAACAGTGTGGCGGTTGGTCGTAAAAAATCTCACGAAATCAGCGTAAGGAATCATTTGTGAGTTCCAGAATGCTACCAGCAGTGCAGCTAGCACAATCATTGTGGCTATGGAGTGAAAAGCAGTGAGGTAGAATGTTGGAGCAGCTCGTCGTATGCCATATACTTCTGTAGCCAATGCTAAGCAACACTCGAGGTGCGGCACTGGACTGGATTACGTGCCATAGCGTGTAGTACCAACAGCGAAGTTCAGGCGGGGGGGGGGGGGTGTTACGGTATAACGGCGTGTTTCGTGCTTAGGGCGTGGTCCTCTTATCGCTTTTAAGAAAACGATAAATGCGGAAGGAGACGAACACATTTTGCAGCAGTGTGTACTCCGTACAGCAGAAGGAAGGAAGGAAGGAAGATTAGGTTGAACATCCCGTCGACATCGACGCCCAGACGGAGCACAAGCTCGGATTGTGTCAAGGATGGGGAAGGAAACCGGCCGTGCCCTTTCACAGGAACCATCCCGAAATTTGCCTGGAGCGATTTAGGAAAACTACGATAACCCTAAATCTGGATGGCCGGACGCGGGTTTGAACCGTCGTCCTCCATAATACGAGTCCAGTGTGCTAACCACTGCGCCACCTCGCTCGGTGCGTACAACAGAGGAACAGTTCGAAGATGATGACTGTATCATCATAGCAATGCACCCTGTCATAAAGCAGCATCAGTGGTGCAATAGCTTGTGAAGACTAACATTCCTGAAATGGGGAGCCCTGCCCAGAGTCCCGACCTGAACCTTTGGAATGAGTCAGCACGTCGACTTTGCTCCAGACCCCAGCACCAATCGCTATTTTCTCGGCTTCAGCTCTTGAGGGAGAACAGGCTGCCATTGCTCCTCAGACATTGAGACACCTCGTCCAGCAGAATTCAAGAAGGGTGGTCACACCCCAGATTGATGTTCACTGATAGGTGTCCAAATACTTTTGCTCAGATAATGTGTATAAGTACTCCAAGAGATTATAGTTGTGATACGATAAACCTGTGCTCAAAGGCTAGACCAGTAAGCTACCTTTTGTTCGTGAAGTGCACAGCTTTCTTTTTGTTTACATGTGAAACAAACTGCCAGTTCTGTCTGTGGTATCACGTATCGATACCACCCCACGGCGTATTAAGGTTGGCAAAAGAATGGCATGTTACAGTCTGACGCCGATAGCGTGGCGCAGGATCTGGCTGAGCCACGCCTCCAGTGGCTCTGGGCTACGAGCTTCCTCTGCCACCCTGATACAGAATGGCCGCCGGCAGACACTCAACCCACTTGCACTTAGAGCCTCATCGCTACAGCACCATAGTTCGTGCTTTTGAACCTAGCTGACATTGTGGCAACTGGACTCTTTGTTTCTTGCTGCATTATTTGTAATGAGCCTTCCATATGCTTGGAGAAGCAAAAGTTAAGTAAATGTTCTGTTTACTGTGTTTCTGTTCCTGTCCAGCTATCCTGCGACGACAGCTGCTGCACCACTCTGTTTCCCACCTTACCCTTGTGTACAAAGCCGTACACAACACTTTCGCCACACTAACACTATCTTGACCGTATTTAATATTCGCGCTATGTTCATTCGTGAGGTTTTGATGTAGATTGACTTGTCGTAGGCCAAGTTTTTAAGGTTACCATTAAGAAGTTCTCTCAAATATATGCGAGTACTGCGTGTGTCTTTAAAACATTTCCATCTAGATTAACGAGATGCGTTTCTCTTTCTGGAGTTGCTCTTGACTGAGTATGTCAGGAAGTCGCTGCAGTAACTAGCCTGAAAATTTCATACGTAAAAATTCATTGCGTGCAAGGAACTCAGCGATCCCTTACTGGACAACCTATTGTAACTCATTTTGGCAAAATATCTCAGTAACATAAATTCACAAATCTAGGTGAAAATATCCAGCCTGCAGTATTAAATCGTGAAGCACAAATTAAACGATCTCCTAATTTAAAACAAGTTTACAGAATTGTCTGAAACGGGCACAACAAAAAAATTAAAATCACCGAACACAAAAATAAGACGCTGCAACATGGTACCAAACCGAGAGCATTGTATGCGTTGTAAACGTTCGAGACATATCACTAATTCAAGACACAGAAAAGCAAGATAGAATGGAAGAGAGGAAAGTACCGCCGACAACGAAGTCGTTAGAGGCGGAGCACAAATTCAGAATATGGGAGGATCGAAAAGGAAATCAATCGAGCCCTTCCAAAGGCTCCACCTTGACATCTACCTGGAGGATTTGGGGGAAATCGTGGAGAACCGAAATTTGGAGGGCCAGACAGGAATCTGAACCGTCGTCCTCCCGAATACGAGTCCACTGTACAAACCACTGCGCGACCTCGCTCGGCAAAAGCAAGGTAGAATACTTCTAAGGACAATATTTGTCCCAGTCATCATAGACGGACTTTGAATGAAAAGGGAACTACAGGAAACATATCATCATACTCAGAACATTTCTGGCACTTTCATGAAGAGATGCTTAAAATTTTTCGGTCAAATTCTCAAAATAAATACTGACTAAAAGAGTTCTCAGTCTTGTCATCTCAATGAAAATTAAGAACGATTGGCAGCTTGAAACTGAACATCATCAGGAAATTGGCGTCGTGGGTGACAAGGCACAGATCTGCATTCAGAACTCTTGTCGGAAACTATTAAGTTACAGACAACCCGATAACTGGAACCGAGGGAACCTGAACGGAAGAACAGAATGGGAATTCCAGCGAAAAAAGAGCAAGTTGTGCGATAAGAAGAAACCAAAGTCATCAGCTAAAGAAGTTCATTGCGCTCGTGAAATGATCGTAATGCTGTAAACAATAATATTAATAATAATAATAAGAAGAAGAAGAAGAAGAAGAAGGAGAAGTAGAAGACTTAAACTCAGTTTCTTCTAAATTCTGAGATGAATTTTCATTTTCATTGGCATTGCCTATTAATATCCATTATACACTGAAAATCCAAAGACACTGGTACGCCTGTCTAATATGATGTAGGGCGAGCTCACAGAAGTGCCGCAACACGACGGGGCATGGACTCGACTAATGTCTGAAGTAGTGCTGGAGGGAATTGACACCATGAATCATGCAGGGCTGTCCATAAATCCGTAAGAATACGAGGGTGTGGAGAACTCTTCTCAACAGCACGTTGCAAGGCATCCCAGATATGCTCAATAATGTTCATGTCTGGGGAGTTTCGTGGCTAGTGGAAGTGTTTAAACCGAAAAGAGTGTTCCTGGAGCCACTCTGTAGCAATTGCCCAAGTCCGTCGGAATACACAATAGACACGAATGGATGCAGGTGATCAGACAGGATGCCTACGTGCGTATCACCTGTCAGAGTCGTATGTATACGTATCAGGGGTCCCATATCACTACAACCGCACACGCCCCACCGGCCGCTGTGGCCGAGCGATTCTAGGCACTTGTCCGAAACCGCGCTGTTGCTACGGTCGCTGGTTCAAATCCTGCCTCGGGCATGGATGTGTGTGGTGTCCTTAGGTAAGTTAGGTTTAAGTAGTTCTAAGTCTAGGGGACTGATGACCTCAGACGTTAAGTCCCATAGTGTTTAGAGCCATCCGAATTTTTTTACACACGCCCCACACCGTTACAGAGCCTCCACCAGCTTGAACAGTTCCATGCTGACATGCAGGATCCATGGATTCATGAGGTTGTCTCCACATCCGCACACGACCGTCCGCTCGATGCAATTTGAAACGAGACTCGTCCGACCTGGCAACATCCAGTCACCAACAGTCCAATGTCGGTGTTGACGGGCCCAGGCGAGGAGTAAGGCTTTGTGTCATGCAGTCATCAAGGGTACACGAGAGGGCCTTCAGCTCCGAAAGCCCATATCGATGATGTTTCGTTGAATGGTTGGCACGCTGACGCTTGTTGATGTCCCAGCATTGAAATCTGCAGCAATTTGCGGAAAGGTTGCACTTCTGTCACGTTGGACGATTCTCTTTAGTCGTCGTTGGTCCCGTTCTTGCAGGTTCTTTTCCCAGCCACAGCGATGTCGGAGATTGCATGTTTTACCGGATTCCTGATATTCACGGTACACTCGTGAAATGGTTGTATGGGAAAATCCCCACTTCATCGCTACCTCGGAGATGCTGTGTTTCATTGCTCGTGTGCCGACTATAGCACCACGTTCAGTCTCACTTAAATCGTAATAACCTGCCATTGTAGCAGCAGTAACCGATTTAACAACTGTCCCAGACACTTGTTATCTTATATAGGTGTTCCTGACCGCACCGCCGTATTCTGCTACTTTACATATTTCTGTATTTTAATTCGCGTGCCTATACCAATTTCTTTGGCGCATCAGTGTAGATTCAGTGAGGATGCTGTTGTCCTCTTACCTTGAATTAATATCCCATCTGTGTTAGAGTTTAACGACCAGTTATGAATGCAGCATAACGCTTGTAATTTCTGATAAAAGGAGGGACGCAATGGTGCCATTGCGGATGAAAAACGTGCCAAATATAAATCAGTTTAAGATAGTGTTTAATCAGTTTTGAGATACTCTTTAATTATGAAGATGCAAAGCACATTTTGACACGACAGCTACTACACGCAGCTCCGGCCTTGAGAGCGGACCGTTAAAGTGTTCCCCAATGCGGGTCGTGTGCACTAGCGAACCGTTGCTGGCGACCCCGCGTACCCACTGAATACAAACAACCAGCCCAGCATTTCAAAGTGGGATAAACGGCATCTGAGCATACGTGCATAAATAACTGGAAGTTCCTGCATGTGACCTTTACGTGAAAGTTCTGAATCAAACAAATGTGCCACTGGACTACTCTTCGTAAGAAAGATAATTTTACAGACCTTTACGAGAAATACCTCTAGCTTGTCCACAGTAGAAGACAACGTTTCACGACTAATCGAACAGCAAATACTGAATACTTCAACATTTTTGAATAACACCTGCATCGTATTATTAAAACGAGAGACAGCAACAAAATTGGATTAAGTGGCCACCATGGACTGTAATTAAATTAACTGAGCTCGTATTTTAGTTTAGTAGCATGAAGTAGGATGAAATGTGCTTTACATCATGGTGCTAAACTCACAATGGCTCACACACAGATGTCAGTGAAATGCTGTGCACTCCATCTGTTGACAAGAACAGAAGCTCGAGACTGGTAGTTCCACAAATAATAAAAAAGTGACTGCTTACTGCGTTTATTCATCACTCATTCTATCTACAACACTCTCGAAGTTTCAACCTGCACTCATATGTTTTCACTAGTTGGGTGGAAGCGTCAGTACTTCCGTTTTCTTGCATATGTCGCTTAATACCATACCAAAAGGTTTTGAAACGTTCTATGTAAGAGTTCAGTCGAAACTACAATATTTACCTATGAAAATAATCCTTGACACGATGTCCTGTTAAAAATAAATCGTAGATATTAAAGCACAGCCACACAAAATCTTTCAATCAAATTTGTCTGAAATACAAAAGCTACGTCATAAATTTTTTGAAGATGACGTTGAGTACATAAATGGCGTACCTACGTGAAGCGTTTAACAGATAATTGAAACAAAGACTCTATATGATTATGCTAAGTGTAAACGGTAAAAATACAACTTTTAATAGAAAATTAATTCATACGATAAGTGGATCTTTGCATGGACACTTCCAGTTTAACACCGATTATAAGGCACACGAATGAGGTATTTTGCCACTTCATTCAAAATATTCAGAATACAAGTATTTCGTGTTGCAGCAGTGCACATTGTAAGGCCTGAATAGTCGTGTTAATCGGGTGAACAGAAAAAGAAAGCTACAAAATCAGTTTAAAAACTCAGAAACGCTTTTCCTTTTCCCTAACCATCTCGCAAAGTATAGGGAACATCACGTGAAAAAGTGAATTGTTGTATCCGTGATTACAGTACTGTCGACTGCTGAGTGCTTGAACAGAGATAATGTAACATACAAGACCCAATTTTATATTCACATAAACAAGATATAGACGATTTGGCAATTTATGTTACACAGGCAATAGAGATTTCATTAATAAATATGTCCAGAAAGAAATCCATTTTTATCGGAAATGAGAATTTAGTTTTCCCAGCAATGCGAGATCATTCTGTCTAGAATCTATGGAGTTGGGTGACTGTTTATCTTATTTAAAGTTGATTAGCCCGAAGTTCAGAGTTCTGTTAAGAAAAATTAGTTTCACATGAAAATCGCAAGTTGTGGATTTAAATGTCGCAGATAACTCTTTTTTGTTGCAGGCTGTAGGAAGAAGTTGGTAATTCATACAAAGACAGTACACTATACAGGATGTCATTTACGAGGGCCGTTCAGAAAGTAACCTCCGGTTGATTTAAAAAAATACACCAAGTTAAATAAAAATATTTTAATATATACATCTTACAACTACATCTTTGCACTATTTTTCTACATAGTCTCCATAGCGATTGAGGCACTTATCGTATCTCTTCACAAGCTTTGAAATTCCTTCTGCATAAAAATCACCCGCTTGTGCCTGGAGCCAGCCTGTGACCGCATCTTTGAGCTCTTCGTCGTCATCAAACCGCTGTGACCCGAGCCATTTCTTCAAATGCATGAAGAGGTGATAATCACTTGGCGCCAGATCTGGGCTGTAAGGTGGATGGTTGATAACGTCCCACTTGAAGGACTCAAGAAGGGCCGTTGTTCTGCGAGCAGAGTGAGGACGGGCGTTATCGTGCAAAAAAACGATACCGGAAGTCAGCATACCACGGCGTTTGTTCTGTATAGCCCGTCGTAACTTTTTTATTGTTTCACAGTACACGTCTTGATTAATGGTCGTACCACGTTCCATGAATTAAACCAACAACACCCCTTTGGCATCCCAAAACACCGTTGCCATCAGTTTTCTGGCAGAAAAACCTTGCGAGGCTTTTCTTGGTTTGGTAGGCGAATTTGAATGCGCCCACATCTTTGATTGTTCTTTTGTCTCAGGGTTCACGTACTTAATCCAGGTTTCGTCACCGGTCACGATTCTGTTTAACAATGGTTCTCCTTCGTCCTCATAACGTGACAGAAAGTCTAATGCAGAGGCCATTCTTTGAGTTTTGTGGTGGTCGGTAAGAATTTTGGGCACCCATCGTGCACAGAACTTGCGGTAACCCAATCTTGCTGTCACTATCTCGTACAAGAGAGTCTTAGAAATCTGTGGAAAACCAGTAGACAACTCCGACATTGAGAAACGTCGATTTTCACGAACTTTTGCATCAACTGTCTGAACGAGTTCGTCAGTCACCAATGATGGTCTACCACTCCTCTCTTCATCATGAACGTTTTCTCGTCCACTTTTAAATAAACGTACCCATTCACCGACAACTCCTTCACTCATAACTCTTGGTCCGTACACGGCACAAAGCTCACGATGAATAGCTGCTGCAGAATATCCTTTGGCTGTAAAAAAACCTTATGACAGCACGCACTTCACATTTGGTGGGGTTTTCTATTGCAGCACACATTTCAAACTGCCACAAAAACTAAACTAGCGCAGGTACGACGTTCACTCGACCACAGCTTGATGCCGACTGACCTGTTGAGTGCGTGAACGCACAGATGGCGTCGCTACTCCCCCCACAACCCGCACTGTGACCAATCGGAGGTTACTTTCTGAACCGCCCTCGTATTTTACGAGAAATAAATTTCTCGCTAAACAAAACGGTACACTTCAGTTTAATCGAGTGTCCTTGAACTTTTCTCAAACGATTATGTTGAAATTTCCACCCTTAAAAGTGTCCATACAACACCCCTCATTAAACATATGTGCTGAGGGGACCCCTCCAACAGAGGGACGTCGATTCTCGGCAGTGAAGTTTTACCAGCTGGAAACTCCAAACGCGTAAGGATAAATAAATAAAAACCATGGTTTAAAAAATGGTTCAAATGGCTCTGAGCACTATGGGACTCAACTGCTGAGGTCATTAGTCCCCTAGAACTTAGAACTAGTTAAACCTAACTAACCTAAGGACATCACAAACATCCATGCCCGAGGCAGGATTCGAACCTGCGACCGTAGCGGTCTTGCGGTTCCAGACTGCAGCGCCTTTAACCGCATGGCCACTTCGGCCGGCTACCATGGTTTAAGAAGCAGCACAAATGATAATTGCAAACTTGTAAACCCTTCATATGAACCAGATTACACTATCTGAATTCTGCCAACAGAATTTTGCCAAGGTAGCACTGAGGTGTGTGCTGTTAGTTTATGCGTCGTAGATTTCCTCATAAACAGGCGTCAAATCAGACAATAAAAATTTTTAGAAGAGTAGTATGAAACATTTTCGATAAAAATGAAAGAAAAATCTCGTGTATGGAGAAATTTCATAGTAAAGACAGGCCGATGTTAAGACGTGGGAGAATGTTCGTCTCAATAGCATACGGCGGAAGAAGCAATTGAAAACATCGTAGTTGTGCGAAAAGAAGTAGCTTGCTAGTCATATTTGCTACAGCAGTCTTTCTGGTATTCGTCAGTTTCCACCATTAACACACAAACCACACGTTTAATTGGAAAGCAGGGGTATGCAGCATGTATCACGCATTGTACTGGAAGACACGTGACAGCTTAGTTCAAAAAATGGTTCAAATGGCTCTGAGCACTATGGGACTTAACATCGGAGGTCATCAGCCCCTAACTAACCTAAGGACATCACACACATCCATGCCCGAGGCAGAATTCGAACCTGCGACCGTAGCAGTCGCGCGGTTCCGCACTGAAGCGCCTAGAACCGCTCGGTCACCGCGGCCGGCTAACAGCTTAGTACGCGTCTTTCTATTAATAAGGTAATCAGCCCTTTAGTAAATGGTGGTAACCTGGGGTGGTCGAAAAAACAAACTAACATCAGTTTCAAGTAGAATTGCTCTGTCTGGAATGCAGAATATTCTGGAAGGATTTGCCAACCATTTACGTCCAAAGACGTACTCTATCCGTGAGAACTCACGTTAGGCCCTTTATCAAACTTGCGTTTCATTACTAATTTGTGGTAACAACTCCATTATCACCGCCTTGGGATACATCAGCGACTTACTCTGTATATCGTAATGGGGGAAGAGCGAATATTTCAGGAGGTTGTAGAGTGTACAGTTGCAGAGAGTTCCTTCAAGGGTTTAGATGCAACTTGTTTTGGATAATCGCCAGTCGACAATTTATTTGCCAACGAGCTATTTGTGGTAGTTTTGCTACTGGAGCTATGGACCTAGAAATTATGCGAAATAGGCATAGTTTCTTTCAGCTACAGTTTCTTTGAGGACGACAGATTACAGAAAGCCGTGAGATTACTCGTGAATTAGGCGTTACTTTCTCCGAAAGATGTGTCGGTTGCGGTGTCCCGTCTCCTGGCCACGGTATTTCCCGGACACTACTTTAGTGGGTTTATAACTGCGGAGATGGAGCAAGAGCGAAGTTAATTGAAGAGATCAATATTGTAAAATAAATTCAGGACCATTTAAAGTCTCCAGAACGAAGTTTGGAAGGTAGGAGACGAGGTACTGGCAGAAGTAAAGCTGTGAGTACCGGGCGTGAGTCGTGCTTCGGTAGCTCAGATGGTAGAGCACTTGCCCGCGAAAGGCAAAGGTCCCAAGTTCGAGTCTCGGTCGGGCACACAGTTTTAATCTGCCAGGAAGTTACCATTTAAAGTGCTCAATATTTTACTATGAGTAAAAGTGAACTATTGTGTATGATTCAATTGTTGACACTTGATTTGAAGTGTCGCAACGTTTATTGATTTCAAAGAAGCGAATAATCGTAATACGTTTATCTTTGATAACTTTTTTTTTAATTCAATAGGTTGTTTATTAATCGTACTACCAGTGACTATTACCTTTTGTGATTTACGATTATAATAACATCAAAATACGACGCTTTTAGGACAGGTTCCATTCAGCATCAGGCATGTGAGATATGGAAATAAAGCATTGCTTTTAAACTGAAATTCACCTCACGAAAAGATCCGTAACAGCAATGCTTTATTTAGGGCCGGGAATAGGACTAGGAACTGCACACTCCCTGGAGTTGATAATGCCGTCTTCAACCTGGTTTCCACAGTGCAACTGTCATCCTGTGTGTGTGCGCGCGCGCTCGTGTGTGTGTGTGTGTGTGTGTGTGTGTGTGTGTGTGTGTGTGTGTGTCAGGGACAAATCGACCTTAAAGAACTGTGAAGTTTTTTTCTATGCTACAGTCAGGTAGGTTGCAGTTTGATCACATAACGGTAAGATAGGTACTTTGGAACCAGACTTGAAACTGTAAGACATTTCCAGTGGCAGATGTGTACTCTGAACACAATTTATTGGTTATGAACTAAGGGTTAGAACTGAATAAATGGCAAAAAGTCAGAAACTAAGGAGATGGGACCTGCATCAACTGAATGAACCAGAGGTGGTTGAGAGTTTCAGCGGGAGTATTAGGCAACGACTGACTGAAACAGGGAAAGCAGTACTGTGAAAGACGAATCGGTAGCTTTGGGAGTTGAATTAGTGAAGGCAGAAGAGGATCAAGAAATCCTTGTCTAACACAAGAGATACTGAATTTAACTGATGGAAGGAGAAAATACAACAATGCTGTAAATGAAGCAGGCGAAAAAGAATACAAACTCTAAAATATGAGATTGACAGGAAGTGCAAAATGGCTTAGAAGAAAGGCTATAGTACAAGTTTAAGAATTTAGAAGCATATATCACTAGGGGGAGGTAGATAACACCTACAGAAAAATTAAAGAAATCTTTGGAGAAAAGAGAACTACCTGTATGAATATCAGGAGCCCAGATGGAAAACCAGTTCTAAGCAAAGAAGGGAAAGATGAAAGGTGCAATGAGTATATACATGCCTATACAAGTGAGATGTAATTGAGGGCAATATTATAGAAATGGAAGAGAACGTAGATGAAGATGAGGTGAGAGATATGATAGTGCGTGAAGAATTTGACAGAGCACTGCAAGACCTAAGTTGAAATAAGGCACCTGGAATAGACAACTTTCCGTTAGAACTACTGATAGCCTTGGGAGAGACAACCATGACAGAACTCTTCCATCTGGTGAGCAAGATATACAAAACAGGCGAAACACCCTCAGACTTCAAGAAGAGTAAAATAATTCCAATTATTATAGGTGCTGTCAAGTGTGAATATTACCGAACTATCAGTATAATATGTCATGGTTGCAAAATAATAAAATTAATTATTTACAGAAGAATGGAGAAACTGGTAGAAACCGACCGTGGGGGAAGATCAGTGTGGGTTCCGGAGAAATGTCCTAACACGCGAAGTAGTACTGACTCTGCGACTTCTCTTAGAAGATAGGTTAAGGAAAGGCAAACCCACTTCAGTACCATTTGTAGACTTAAAGGAAGCTTTTGACAATGTTGACTGGAATACAGTGTTTGAAATTCTCAATGTACCAGGGGTAAAATAAATAATAATAATTAGTTCTCCCATATTCAGGAAATGAACGTAGGGGAAGCAGATGCAAAATTCTTGTACCGCCGCTCATGGAAGGTTATGAAGAACCAGATGTGAATCTGTGTCTGTGACGAATGCTAGTATTGAGTAATATTGGGTTTGCGTTGGCATGAACGAAGAGAACAGCGAGGGTGAAAGCTGGTGCAAGTACATGGCATACTCCTCTTGAAAATCATCAAAGGGGCCGCCGAGCGTAATATTCCCATACGAAGGACGGATCATAATAAACAGCGTCACATGCCCTCATTTCACGAGACACTGCGGAGAGGTTAGGAATTTGATCCAGGATACTGTCGCGGAGACTGGTGACCAGAAACTTTGCGTCACCACCTCGCCTCCCGTTGCAGAACAAATACAGGAAGTGAAAATTTCATCCACGACCAGAATTCGAACCGGATTACCTCTGAGTTGAGTCAAGACGTACGTTACGACTACGGCTACAGAGGCAACTAGGGATAAAATACAGGGAGCGAAAAACTATTTACAGACATGTACAGAAACCAGATGGCAGTTATTAGAGTCGAGGGACATGAAAGGGAAGCAGTGGTTGAGAAGTTAGTGAGACAGTGTTGTAGCATATCCCCGATGTTATTCAGTCTGTACATTGAGCAAGGGGTAAAGGAAACCAAGGAGACATTTAGAAAGGGAATTAAAGTCCAGGGGAAAGAAATAAAACTTTGAGGTTTGCCGATGATATTGTGATACCGTCAGAGACAGCAAACGACTTGATGGAACAGATGTAAGATGAACGTCAGCAAAACAAAAGTAAAGGAATGTAGCCAAATTAAATCAGATGATGCTGAGGGAAGTAGATTAGGAAACGATACGTTAAAAGTAGTTGGCAAATCTGCTATTGGGGTATCAAAATTACTGATAAACAGGGAGAATATAAAATTTAGACTGGCAATGGTAACCAAAGCGCTTCTGCAAGAGAGGATTTTGTTAAAATCGTATATAGATTTAAGTTTTAGAAAGTCTTTTCTGAAGGTATTTGTGTGGAGTGTAGTCTTGCAGGGAACTGAAACATGGATGATAAACCCTTCATACAAGAAGAGAGTAGAAGCTTTTGAAATGTGGTGCTGCAAAAGAATGCTGAAGATGGGTAGATCACGTAACTAAAGATGAGATACTGAATAAAATTTGGGAGAAAAGAAATTTGTGGCACAACTTGACTAAAAGAAGGAATCGGTTGTTAGGACACATTCAGAGAATTCAAGGGATCACCAGTTTAGTACTGGAGGGAAGTGTGGGCGAGTAAAAATTATAGCGGAAGACCAATAGATGAACACCGTACGCAGGTTCAGAAGGATGGAAGCTGCAGTAGTTATTCGGAGATGAAGAGGCTTAAGCACAGGATAGAGTATCACGGAGGGCTGCATCAAACCAGTCTTCGGACTGAAGACAACAACATCAATCAGGTGGTTGTAACAACTGTCTGCTGAAAACCGGGAACATTTTACATAAAAGCTTTTTTGCGACGTAGTCAAATATTTACGTTCCTTCCTGAAAGACAGTGAGTAACTCTTTCGACAGTTCGTCTGAAGACGTGTCATTATCTGCCGTAGACTGTGGAAGGTACAATTACCCTAGTGCAGAAAGGAATAAATTATTAGTTTCGGAGGCAAGAGACTCGTATTTCTGAAACAGCAGCGTTTGTGAACTGCTTGCGTGTTAGGGAGAAAGCGTCTTGTGTGTTGAAAAATTACAGCATTCAGAGAAAAATATGGACTACCACATACTGCTTGTGTAGGAACTGAAAGTCACAGACGAAAGTGCTCCATCGCATGCTGACTAGAATGGAGTGCGTTGAACCAGGAAGCTACCAAAAGTCATTTTAGCGATTTGTGCTTCCTGTGATTCCCTAGTATCAGTTATATAAGCAGAGCTCATATTATGAGGAATTTTCAGCCTAAATGGCCTTATTCTGCGTTAGAGAACTGGAGTTACGTGGACTGGCGAATTCTTTCCAAGCTTCTTTGCTGCATCATGAAACGCACATACGCTAACATATTATGTCAGAAACCGCCGAAAATAAATACCATACAGCCACTGTCAAATTGACGAAAATGTGGATGCAGGGTAAGCTCGTGTGAATTATTCTCGTCGTGTTTTATTTTTTTTCTTTATTTTTTGACCACGCATTCTTGTGACGTACTCTCGATTTACCTGGTTATGAATCCAGCAGTACGGATCACGTATGCTAATGAAAGTAAAATTTTCTGTCTAGCTACTATCGAGCGGGACTGCACTGTAGTTACGGAACTTCGATTGTACTGTGGATTCATACCCCTCCGGACATCCTAACACAGGTTTCACTAAATAATTTTCGGTGGATGCTGTAATTGTTCGTCTAAAAAATCTGCAGCCGACTGCACCCCCATACTTTTCCATACGAGCTACTGCACTGTCTCTAATGACAGGATGTTAGTCACTAACGTTCATCTTTTTTAGTTTACGGCGGGGTTCTAAAAAGTAATGCTTCCAGATTTTGTATGTGAAAACTCTTAAAGCTTTTTAAATAAAACAAACCTTATTAACATTATATATATATATATATATATATATATATATATATATATATATATATATATTCTGCGTGTCTATATATGTACTGCCGGCCGGTGTGGCCGAGCCGTTCTAGGCGCTTCAGTCTGGAACTGCGCGACCGCTACGGTCGCAGGTTCGAAGCCTGCCTCGGGCACGGATGTGTGTGATGTCCTTAGGTTAGTTAGGTTTAAGTTGTTCTAAGATCTAGGGGACTGATGACTTCAGATGTTAAGTTCCATAGTGCTCAGAGCCATTTGAACCATTTATATATGTATTCCTCAACAACTCCACGATGGCTACGAATACATTCTCGTAATGAGACACCAGTTTCTGATAACGTCATTGTATCAATGTGTACTCTGAGTACACGGCGTTGCTCGGGCATGTATTTATTCCAATCTTCTATTAGTCTATCTGCTCCTTCCCCCTCTCTCTACCCATCACCTCCTCCCCTTCCTTTCCTCTCTCTCTTTCCACCTTTTCTCCAACCTCACTCTATCCATCTCATCCTCTCCTTCTCTGTCCATTTCCTCCTCGACCTATCTCTGTCCATCTAACACTACCCCTTCTCTCTATCCATCTTCTCCTCCCTGTCTCACTGTCCACATCTTCCACCCCACCCCCCCCCAATTCTGTCCATCTCCTCCTGCCCCTCTCTTTGCACACTTCTTCCTCCTCCCTCTCTCTGTCCACCTCCTTCCCCTCCTGGTCATGTTCTCCTCCCCTCTTTATGCCCATCGCTTCCTCCTCTCTTTCTCTAGCCATCTCCTCCTCCTCCTCCTCCTCCTCTCCCCGCCTCTCTCTGTCCATCTCCTCCTCGTCATTTCCCTGTTCACCTCCTCTTCCCCCTCTCTCTGTGCATCTATTCCTCCCCTACTCTTTTCTGGACACTCGCACCCCAATATTAGGTTGTTGTTTCTTAAACCCTCAGTATTTCTTTTCAGATAGCGAAATGCGTACCAAGTTTGGGTGAAATCGATCCAGAGGTTTAGGAGCTTCACCTGTGTATGCATATGTGACATATACTGCACATGTATTTAATATATTTCACACATGTTCGTACAGATATTTCACATGTACCTCTAGGGAATTTCGTCCTGCTGTTTCGTTTTCACGCACTTCAATGTTTATGACGTCATATCTCCTCAACGACATGTCGTACAGTGATAGAATTTTGCAAGTACATTCCGTGTTATATGTGAATACTGTGTACAAAGTTTGTTACTAATAGATTTATTAATAAAGAGGTAATAACTTAACAGGTCATGCCTGATGCGGCAGTTTTACTGCACGAACAGCGAAATTGTAGTGGCAATGAACTTTTTTCTTTTCATCATTTTATGTGTGTGTGGGGAGAGAAGGGGGGGAGGAAAGGGGGGCTGGTCTGCAGAAACAGTTTCGTAAACGTTTGAAATTAATCAATTAATTAAATTAAGTGGCTATGTGCTCTCATTCTCAAATAGTGGATGAATAAAGTCTGGGTATTAGCGCATCATGGACAACACACCCCTTTGAGAGGTGTACTATTGTACTATTGGATAGAGCATCTCTGCAAGTTTTATCTCACATTACAGGTGCTCAGTATCGGCACCGTTTGTGACACTGAAAATGTAAATACTTGCATACTATTTATTGAAGTTGCTACAAGTGCTGTCCGGACACGTGCAGCAATATCGAGCCCCCTTCGGAAATCTGTTCATTGGGTTGGCTATCTGCAGGCGCGAAATAATTTGATGTGACAATACGTAGTGGATGATTTGCCGATAGTGGTGCGTTCTGCAACTACGCTAGGGAGCGCACTACGAATCGAAACTTGGAGAGATGCTCCATCCAATGATATGTGCTATTTTTCTGTATGTCTTTCAGCTCTCGCACAGTCCTGTTCTGTCACCACCAGAGGAACTTACGCAGTATGCCATACTTTACTGGGGGTAGTGAAATACTGTGACGTCTTGGGACTGAACGCGATGATCCGCGTGGTGACTCCACTGGAAATAAAATGTGTTGTCTCGCTTTTTGTTTGCGAGGCACACCTTAACGCAACGGTTGTGTGTGTGTGTCAGCAGGTGGTGGTCCCGGGCGGCGTGATCCCGCCGTTCAAGCCGATCGCACCGGCGCGCAACGTGAGCCGGCCATCGCGGCTGGCGCCGGGCGCGGCTGCGGGGGTGGTGGGGCTGCCGGTGTTCCAGGCACTGCCCGCCTCCATCACCAGAGCCGCCGCCCCCGCAGCCGTGGCGCACCCGCTGCCGCTGCCCGCGCCTCAGGCGCTGCGCAACGCCCTCAACAATGCCAACAACCACTTCCAGGTGCGTATCACTCCACAATGTTTCCTGTCTGCCTTAAACCTTCACGTTCCACGTGCGGTCTCACAGACCGCAAAGCGTTAATTGTCACTCTTATGATAATGCGTAGGGGTGAGAGAGGAGATTGTGCGTTGTCTAGTTCTTCCCCGAATCTACCGTAGTTTTCTTCGCCAGTAGATACTCGAATGTAATCTGGACCTATACTATTACTGCTTCTTCCGTGCTATACAGTCTCTGAGACCTCACCTGGGACTTCGTGTTGTGGGTTCAGTAGCCAGGTCTTCGTCTACGGTTGTTACGGACACTGACTTTGAGGATACTGTTTTAAAATCGTTTGAGAACAATTTAGAAAGTGACGATGGATCAGATAGTGACAAACGAAAATGGAATAGGAACGGTGCGAAAGTCAAGACGAATTTGTTTTGCTACCTGTGTATTCGTTGAATGAAACAAGTGATAAAGGTGACGAAGGCAGAAGTGCACATGCTGGATCTTTAGCTAAGGATTCTGCTAGAAATGTATTTGGTCGAAACAGATATCGCTGGTCGTCGAAGCCTTTTTCAAAGATGGCCAATGGCGTTATTTTTCCGCGTATTATACATAAGTGGGGTTAATGCGTTTGCCCTTCACAATTACTACGAAGACAATACTCAGGTGAGCCGCTTAAATATTTGAAGAAGCTTGCAAACTAGTTGGTGACACCACAGTTAAAAAGGGAGTCAACAACTAGCATATACCACGTAAACTTGGTGCATCCATTCACCGTGTTTACGGTGTAGCAGAACCGAGAGTAGAAGTCGTAGTAGAACGATTGGAAAACGCAAAACAGGCTTCACCTGTGGCCCAAAACAGAACAGAAAGACGCAAAAATCGATCTAACTTGAATTATCTGCAAAAATTTCCAGCGAGTGCAAAGAAAACTTCCAAGAAGGAAACTCAAAACCTAGAAAGTACTAATGTAATATTTTTTGAATGTTTAACGGAAGTTAAAAAAAATGGTTCAAATGGCTCTGAGCACTATGGACTTAACATCTATGGTCATCAGTCCCCTATAACTTAGAACTACTTAAACGTAACGACAGCACACAACACCCAGTCATCACGAGGCAGAGAAAATCCCTGACCCCGCCGGGAATCGAACCCGGGAACCCGGGCGTGGGAAGCGAGAACGCTACCGCACGACCACGAGCTGCGGACTAACGGAAGTTTCTTGTGATATTATTATTACGTGCATAATAAGCAATAAAAATATAGCAAAAAGTAAAATTTAAAGCGCAAGGTATTTGAGCATAGCATAGCATTCTTATTCCTAATTTCATTGTTAATTATAGGTATCTTTTATTTTCATGCATTATTTCCTCGTTGCCTTTATTATCTTCTTAACATTGTGTTATGGGTTCACAAACTTTTCTCATAGATATTAGTGAAATCCACTGCTTAAATAATGCAGTTAGTGATGACTACTATAATTTGATGATAGATACAATGGGAATCGTACAGTCCGCCAGTTGCATGGAAAAAGTATAGTCAAACCTTTTCCTACGTTTCGTCAGATCCCAAAATCAACATGATACATTATGTCGGTGATCCAGCTGTCCGCCACTTCAGGAGAACGCTGCTGCTGAGTCCAGCATCAGTTTTCAGCAGGACTCAGCAACAGCGTTCTCCTGAAGATGGTGGGCAGGATAAGGCAACAAATCCGAGGAGACTTTCAAGACTAGTCACGCCGGGGAAGTCTAAGAAGTCACAGATATAAAACTGTCTTCCATGGAAGAATAACACCTAAAAATAGGGCATATTACAACCAGTGTAGCCCACGCAGAATAATTTTCGTCCAAAGCGTTGGGCTAGTTCATTCGTTTGTTCGGAAGGGGGGGCCGACAGTGACTGAAACCTTTCGGTCGGTCGGCGGTGACAGAATCGAAGGGGCACGCTCCGCAGTCTTTCTCAAACGATTTTACAGAAACTATATGGTAAAAAAAATCATTTTTGCTTTGCTTATAGTTTTACATAACAGGTTCGTGATGACGTGCCCATCATATCGTTAATGGTGATAGTTATTACGATATTTGCGCGAAATTCGAAAAAGTTTGCAACGAAAAACAGAGATCGCTATGATTTTGCGTTTGGTGCATATTACATAATATGTTGAAGCGTATGGAATTTAGCTAACAGATCGAATTTTTTTTAGACTTGGGTGGAGCTCTCTGTCTGTCATCAATCTCAAGAAAATTAGTCTGACGTAGCACACTCAATTGCGATCGCACCGTGTCAGTGATAAAGCCAGAGCGAAATATTCACAGCATTCCTCGTATTCCCGACACAATTTGAGATATCGAAATGAGATTTTGGCAAATGATAGCACGCAAAAAATGTTCAAATGTGTGTGAATTCTTAAGAGACGACGGCAAAGTTAACACAGATTCATTCCTACACTCCAACAGGTCCCTGCACTGGGACAACTGCTGCTGTTAACGGAAAATGTGAATCATTCCCACCACAGGCCATGCATACACGGAATCTTTCTAGAAAACCTGTCACATATATATTTTATCATTTTATCATACTTACAATTAAATGTTATGATCACGGTCTCAATTGAATGGCATTCGACAATGGGTGAAGTATCGGAAATATACCCTGCTGAAGGCTGTGGCTCTGGAAATGGAAATATCTGTAGCCGGCCGGGGTGGCCGAGCGGTTCTAGGCGCTACGGTCTGGAACCGCGCTATCGCTACGGTCGCAGGTTCGAATCCTGCCTCGGGCATGGATGTGTGTGATGTCCTTAGGTTAGTTCGGTTTAAGTAGTTCTAAGCTCTGGGGGACTGATGACCTCAGAAGTTAAGTCCTATAGTGCTCAGAGCCATTTGGAAATATCTGTACCTTCCTTACGACTGGAACTAGTCATCTGCTTTACACATGTAGGAACACAAACACATACATTATAAGCGTGATGCTCAAATGCGAAATGCGAACATATCACGCCCCCCCCCCCCCCCCCCACTATTACTAAGTATAATACTTGACCATAAATGATTCCACATGATGCAAAATAATACTGACCGAAAATCAACGATGAGTGGGCATGTCTCTTAGGTTCTTCTTGCGAGTGCTAGCACTTTGTTTTAGAAAGAGAGATGTAATCGGCCAGTTATTGTCACAAGCGGTCTTGGTTCTATAGGTGTACACAAGTATCCATGTTAAAAGCTATACCCACTTTACAAATCGAGGTATGACATTACCTCTGAATGAGGTGGTTTTCTCCGGGCAAATACCGTGATGGTGATCGTAGAAATGTGTATTATCAGACCAACACGTAGCCCACTATGCAAGCTCGTGATAAAATTGCCGCATTTTGAAAGTGGTATGTAAGCGGTATTTGCGACTCCCTCACACCGCCCCAGCTAGATAATTCTACAGTATTTGTAACGCATTCTGTTTCTATACCATATCAGAGGTTCTGCGATATATCCACTGAGTTATAGGCGATGACTGATTGAAAAGGTTGGTTGGTTGGTTGGTTTGGGGAAGGAGACCAGACAGCGAGGTCATCGGTCTCATCGGATTAGGGAAGGATGGGGAAGGAAGTCGGCCGTGCCCTTTGAAAGGAACCATCCCGGCATTTGCCTGGAGCGATTTAGGGAAATCACGGAAAACCTAAATCTGGATGGCCGGACGTGGGATTGAACCGTCGTCCTCCCGAATGCGGATTGAAAAGGAACACAAACAGTAGTAGTAGATGGTGTGCTGATTGAGGTCATAAGAAAATATACATTAGCTTCTCAGATCTCTAGTGTTACGCTATCCGCTAGAAATGATGTCTGGGAATTGGAAAGAGGTCATTCCATTCAAGCACATACCTGCATTGGATCCAATTGACAATTCCTTTAATGATTAAAACCACTACTCAGTCATGTTTCTGGCACTCCCACATCTCGAAACGAGTCACCTTTCCCGATCCTAGCTACTACAGTAAAATTCCAATGTGGTTTTAGTCACCCCCTACGTATCTTTCAGCTGATCCCATTTCTACAGCTTTCCGCACGTGATCATTCCAATTTAAGTCGGAACTGAGCAGAAGTCAGAGAAAGACATATCCACCACATTCTGCAACACGTGTAGAAACAGAATGACGAGAGTTAGTGCAACAGGACCGTGTTTTTACCATTTGGCGCAAATGCACGCAATGGGACGCATCCAAACTAGATACAGATACTACAGGCCGAAACAGATCCACTTGATGTAATGATTAGTAGATCTCCACAAATGAGAATAATCCTAAGACAACGTCTATAAGAAGAGAAAGAATCCGATATCATCTAATACTAGGGCAGATACTAAGAAACTATATGAAATATGGCGTTCACGTGAAATCAGTATCAGGGGGTGGGGGAGGGAGGGGGGTTAGATGGAGGAACGGAATACTTAGATTTATTGGAAGGATTCTAGGAGAAAGCAGGGGGCCTGCGGAGGAAATGGCATACAAGACATTAGTGTGACAAGTTCTAGAGTACTGTTGTGTCTCTGGGAGTCCTTGCCTAATTTGCATGACAGCAGACAGAGAAAAATATTCAGAAACGCCCTTCTTGGATTGCAGCAGGTCAGCATACCCCCCACCAACATGTTAACTGAAATGCTCGATGAACAACACTGATAAGCCAGAAACTTATGACTACTGCCTCCCGCCATGTTGGATGCCACCTGGTAGCACTGAGGACACGTGACATGATACCAACACCATGTAAGCAGAGCAGACACAGATGGGGACCACCCTAGCGAAGATGTGGGATGCAAATGGGGAAATCCATTGAAATAAGCAACTTTGACAAAGGGCAGATTATTATTACACAGAGCCTGTGAATGAGTGTCTCGGAAATGGCGAAGGTGGTCGAATGTTCACGTGCTACTGTCGTGAGCATCTACGTAAAGAGTTAGAAGGACAGTGAAACTACCACTAGGCGCTATATGGTTGGACGTCTATTAACAAAATGTGGGGTTTGGAGACTTGTCTGCTCTGTAAAGTAGGATAGACGGTGATCCGTGCCATCTCTGCCGAAGGAGTGCACTACTGGTGCAAACACTAGAGTTTCAGAACACACCATTCATGGTACATTGTTGAATGTAGAGCTCCGCAGCAAACCACCCCTACATGTTCACATGTTGACCCACGACATCATCACTTATGATTGCACTGGACACGGGACCATTGGGATTCGACCAACGATCAATGGAAACGTGTCGGCTCTTCCGCAGAATCACATTTTTCTAGATTGGTCGTCTCCACAAACGCCGTCATTGAGATGAACGGCGGCTTCAAATGTGCAGTGCACCACAGACACAGGCTGGTGGGGACAGTATTATGCTATGGTAGACAGTCTCCAGTGCTTGCATGGGACCTGTGGTGGTAATCGAAGACACATTGACAGCTGCGAACCACCTGCATCCCTTCATGCTTGATATCTTCCCCGATGGCAATGTCATAAAGTTTAACTGTCCGTGTCTCGGAGCCACAACCATGCTACTGTGGTTTGAGGAACGTTATAGTGAACAAATGTTCACTCTTTGCGAACCAATTCACTTGATGTAAATACTCTGAAATTCATCCGAATCGCTATCAGGCGCCATCACCACATACGCAAATCATGGGCGTTATTTATGCGAATTATATGACCTGTGCGTAGACATCTAATGACACGTAAGTAGTGGGACTACAGGGGTGCAGCCCCAATCACCACTGTTGCCAGATGTATCCAAGATAGGCCGATGACATCATCCAAGATGGTGGCGTGTTGACTCAGAAACCGTGCACGATGTCATCCAAGATGGCGGCCGTGCCTTCATCCAAGATGGCGGATTATGGCTGGAAGATAGGTCAATTGGGCTAACTCTACTAACATAACCCCTCCCCCAGAAAATGGCGGGAGTTCAAATTCCATCAGGACAATTCAACACACCTAAGAAAATAGGTCATTTGGGCTACCTCCACTACCTAAGTCATCCGACCGCCACCTCATCCTAGGGACTGGTGCGAAGTTTGAATTTTGGCGGTAAAGACAGTCCACTTGGGCTATCTCTACTAACCTAAGAAAATGGCGGGAAACAAAGTCACTTGGCCTACCTCCACTAACCTAAGTCATCCGACTGCCACCTCATCCTAGGAACTGGCGCGGAGTTTGAATTTTGGCGGTAAAGAAAGGCCACTTGGGCTATCTCTACTAACCTAAGAAAATGGCGGGAAAGAAAAGGCACTTGGGTTACCTCCACTAACATAAGTCATTCGACCACCACCGCGTCCTAGGAAATGGTAGGAAAGGGACTTGTCTTGTGCTAGACATAAGTCTTTATTATTTTGTATGCACTATTTATCTAAACAATTAGAGACAGGAACACCATCCAGTGTGTTCACCACAAGGTCCAGACTCCAACTGTCCTAGTACACAGTACCACCAACAGAGTGCGCTGTCGTCCATTCCATGACATAATCCAATACGGCAGCTGTGACGTCAGCTGATTACACAAGTACCATTATCCAAGATGACGGAAAACGGTGTGTTTGCCTCAAGGTCTGGACCTAGTACACAGTACTGCCACCAGAGAGCACTATCGTCCATTCCATGATGTAACCCAAGACGATGGGAAAAATGGCGGGAAACAGTGTGGTCACCACGAACTCTGGATGTAGTACTCAGTACTGTCACCAGAGAGCGCAGCTGTCTGTTCTGTGACATATCCCAAGATGACTGTCTGGAGGGGCTATGATCACAGGTTCGAATCCTGCCTCGGGCATGGATGTGTGTGATGTCCTTAGGTTAGTTAGGTTTAAGTAGTTCTAAGTTCTAGGGGATTGATGACCACAGATGTTAAGTCCCATACTGCTCAGAGCCATTTTTGAACTGTCTGGAGGGGGAAATGACTCAGCCTAATCTGGGCTGCTGGAGAGAGGAAGAAGTGTACTTTATTTATTTTGGAACAATTTATTTAGGGATGGATTTGAGATAGTATATTTATCACACTGATACAAAACAGATGGTCTTACATGCTTGGGGTTATGCCCCACAGCCCACAGACCTGTAAACTACACCTAAATAACGCACTACAAACAAATTCTAAATTACCGAAATAATTTGAGTACAGCCATGCACTCTCCTCCTAAATAATGCAGTACACTGATGTGCACACACGAAATCAACTTGTAAACTGACCAAATACCGCATAGCACAGCCCACAGACCTGCTCGCAAAATAATGCAACTGACATGCAAACAACGTATGCAGACACTGCCTAACGCCCCCTGTCCATTGGAGCGCACAGGAGGCTATTCCACATGCTCCCAGAAGTTGGGATGCACCAGCACCCCTCGCAAAGTGATGCACAGGTACCTGTTCGGGTCCTGTAAGCATGAGGCGACGACATCCCTTTCATACATGACACCTAAAAAATTCCTCTCGAAATATGTGGTCACCTAGGCACCATTGGTGTCGCGACCAAGCGAAGACACATTTGCAGAGCGCGGCGATGCCGCAAGCCACCGCCGGAAAAAAGCCAGTGCGAGCCACCACTCTCACACTGCTGCTACCTGCAACAAGCAGGTGAAAGTTGCTACTATTTTTGCGTATACAGTTAGAGTTCTCCGGGTGTTATACTGATGTTACAGAACTCCAACACGCGCTCATACTGGGCCCATATGCGGGACTCCTCTGTGTTTTACCATTGCTGATGCGATACCTGGGAATACTGACGGCACCAAATAACACAGGGTGCACTGTTCCTAGTGCGACATGCAAGACACATCTAACCGTACTTAACTGTCCAGCGTGAGTGACGCACTGCCGCTAAGTGGGCGCTCATAGCTACAAACCATCGTAAGCACATCTAACAATGTTCTGTCTTATACTGATATCACATGGCTATGTAAAATAAGAACCGAATCGACCTCTCAAAAATTGTATAGTGTCCCAGAAATAGATAACGCTCGTTTTCTTGATGTTTCAGCTTGTATCATGGAAGTCTTGCCCTAATATAACCTGTTTACGAAAATAGAGCAGAATAACCTTCAATGCATTCTTCGTCACGGTCCTAGCGTAGCACCCTGTCCATCACATGTTACCCTTTGTACTTCCAACATACACAAACATTCCCACCACTATGTAGAGACTCCCTATATCCCAGCACAAAGGGTGTCATGTGAATGAATCGAGCATTATGATTGACTCTTATCGGATTTAGACTCTGAATTATTGATGCTGCCAGTGTGGGAGCACTGTCCGCCTTTTCTTTCTTTCTGGAGGCGATACTTTCTGTGGGAATAAAGTGTTTTACACAGATATCCATATTACAATGACAATTAAACCCTGCAGAGTGCCCCTACATATCGTCAAATAGAAAAATGCTCTTACACTGCTGTCCCACTGAGGACAGGAGCTTGAATATTATAGCATGAAACCGATCTCCATCACTGCGTACCATGTCGATGTAGTAAACATACAATTCCTATCCTGTGCCATACAAAATCATCCCTTTTACATCATTCGTACATATACCATGAAGACAGACAGCATCATAAATACTTCTAGCAGCACTAGAGAGTTCCCTGTGAGGTCGGCAGTCATCCACCCCCAACGGGTGACCAGAGCGCCCTCAGCGGATCAAAGTTCTTTCTTAGAACTGTTCTACAAAACGCGTTACTGTTCCTGGTCCGGACCTGCTTGCTTGCTCACTTTTCTACACCCATCCCCAGACTCGGGTATTACAAGAACACACGTATTTTCGCATAGTTTGCTAAAATATTATACCATTTTCTCGGTACTTCTCGATATCAAGCACACGGTTGCATCCTACCGATCGCTCGCACAACATAATTCCCAACATATAGACTGGAAATTGTTCCTCTACAAACTCAAAGCTTTAGCGAGGTGGAACATGCTCTAGACCACTTAGTAACTAGAAACTTATCCCATCCGCGAAGACCTTTACGTGAAAACTCGAAACAAATAGAGGAAACTGATATTTCCACTCGCAAATACCAATGTCTGTGATGTAACAGATTCTAAATCATCCCTATAATTTACAAAGTCAACTCATGTGTTTCTCATGTCTAGAGAACCGGCAAACGTGTTTTTCCCCTTCTAGATAAACACACCACAATCGATGTTCCCTCAACTAAATAAAGGTGCCAAATGTACAGAAGCAGTCAAGTGAACAATCTACATGGGAGGGAACAACGGTCCAGGGCAAACACACCTCCATTTTCAGTCTTCTCAAATTTCCACGCAATCACGAAAGCTGCCCAACACATACTACGCATTAGTTCACTATTCTGCCATCTAGAGGGCGACACAGTTAAGTCAGCTACATTCCTGCATTCCAACAGACCTTTGCATTCGGACGGCTCCTGCCGTCAGCTGGAAATGTGAATCATTCCCACCACAGGCCACGCATAGACGGAATCATCCTAGAAAAGCGGTCACATATTTTTTTTTCATTGTACTTATAATTAAATGTTACAATAGCGGTTTCAATTGAATAACATTTGACAATGAGCGAAGTATCCGAAATACATCCTGCTGATGACTGTGGCCCTGGAAATAGAAATACCTCTACCATTCTTATGACTTGACATACTCTTCCCCCTACTTTCACAGTATTCCACAGTCATCTCCTTTGCACATGTCGGAACACAAACAGATACTTTATAAGCCTGATGCTCAAGGTGAACCTATCACGCATCCCCTACTACTACTACTACTACTACTACTAAGAATAATACTTCTTCAATAAGTGATTGACTACAATACAAAATGATACTGAGAGAAAATTAGCGATGGGTGGACATGTCTCATAAGTTTTTCTTTTGACTGATACCACTGTGTATTAGAAAGAGAGCCATAATCGTCTCATACATTAAAAAACCCGATCACGACAACTACTGTATGTTACTATCACAAGCGGTCTTGGTTCTACAGGGGCACATAAGTATCCATGTTAAAAGCTATACTTGCTTTATAAATTGAGATGCGACATTATCTCTGAATGAGGTGGTTTTTTTGTCCAGACCAATGCCGAGACGGTGATCGTTGGAGTGTATATATCATACCAGCAGCCTGGTACATGTAGCCCACGATGCAACCCCATGATAAAATCGATGAATTTTTAAAGTGATTCGGGTAAGGAACATGGTGTGAACCTGCTATCTGCAACTCCCTCACACAGCTAGATATTTCTATAGTATTTGTAACATATTCTGTCTCGATAACATGTCAGAGGTTCTGTAATATATCCACTGAGTTATAGGCGATGACTGATTGAGAAGGATCACAAACAGTAGTAGATGGTTTGCTGATTGAGGTCGTAAGAAATGTACGCTAGCTTCTCAGATCTCTAGTGTTACACTATCCGCTAGAAATGATGTCTATGATTTGGAATCAGGTCTTTCCATTCAAGCACATACCTGCGTTAGAGCCTATTGACAAGTCCTTTAATGATTACAACCACTACTCATTCATATTTGTGGCACTCTCATATCTCGAAACAAGTCACCATTCTCGAACCTGTCTGCTATAGTAAAATACCAACATGGTTTCAGTCACCCTTACACATCGTGCAACTTATCCCATTTCTACAGCTTTGCGCAAGTGATCATTCCAATTTAAGTCGGAACTGAGCAGCAGTCAGAGAAAGCCATATCCAACATCTTCTGTAACCGTTGTAGAAACAGGACAGCCTGAGTTAGTGCATTAGGACCGTGTTTTGACCATTCGGTGGAAATGCGCACATTGTGCTGCGTCTTCAAACCAGATACACATACTACAGTCCGAAGCAGATCAGCGTCCATTCACTTCCATCAGCCCAACATGCTATCATCGTTATTCTGTACCATCCAACAAGGAAAAATTGCGAACTATAAAAGCTGCACTAACTTCATCCGACATAGAACTCAGCTAGGCACCAATGCTGGTGCGATGACTCATAGCTGTGGTGGAGTGCAGTGCGGAGAGAGAGATGTCGCATTGCTTCCCAGAATAGTATTCCTCCTAGCAATCCGAATGGAACAGCCCATCCATACTAATTTTACCAGTCAAACTGCTACTGCTGTTGCCGGTGTGGGACGATCCTATTAAATATACAGCTTTCGATCCACTGCAGAGGTCAGTTTAAGGTTTCGTGACCTGTACCGTAGGAGGATGTTCGTATCCCCTGGACTGTATTGTAAATCGCAAGAAACGCTCCCTATGGAACTGTCTCGTTCTTTGAAACATTATCTGTTTCTGCTGTAGCACACTTTGTACATAGCCATACATTTTGTTTTTCTGCCACGACTTCGAGGTCTGTGACAGGTTCTAAACTGACATTAAGACGTTCTGATCCACGGCCTCTCGCAGAAAACTAGGTGTCACACTATATAAATCATGTTATTACTGAGGCTGCCATAACACACCACACACACTCAAACACGGGATGATTTTAAATAAAAGAGAGTTCCAACATAAGCAAATTTGGGGAATTTTTGTGGTGTTGTGGATAGTTTCCGAACTGCTGTCCGAAAGTGCTTTATGCGCTCTACATTTAAACTCATCTGTCACAGTGATGGAATACCCAATGGTTCTGCGTTCTGTTTTGTCTGATTCCTCACATTGCAGTAATGTACCCAATTGCTTTTTCGGTGGTTTCCAACACCAGAAAGTGCTGTCCCACCGCCAAAACTCTTTCTCCGACTCAGACAAGCAATATCAGTCAATCATTATGTGGTAACAACAGCGTGCCAGTGGGCGGATGGGATGGAAAAGACACCGTCATTGTACTCTAACAATAAGCACCACAGTCGATAGTGTGAACAACTTTAGCAATTTTACAGTAATTTCTACACCGATCAATGCTGCAACAGCATGTTTCCCAATTTCAGTGTCATAGCCAAACCACCGCTTCTCCACTTTGCGAGTATCATTGCCAACGTGGATACATGGCAGTGCAGTACGTCCATTGATTGTTAATTCTCAAACACATACACCATCAAAGTATATCAGACAGTGCTCTACATATTTCTAGCACCTCAAGCATAGTGCTTAATGTACGATCTGTCTCCCTGCGTATGTGCATGTGATCATTCCAATTTAAGTCGGAACTGATCAGAAGTCAGAGATAGCCACATCCAACATCTTCTGCAACCCGTGGAGAAACAGGATGGCTTTAGTTTGTGCAATAGGACCGTGTTTTGAGCATTCGGTGGAAATTAGAGAGTGAAAGACCCTCCTCACAGTGTCATTGACCAACCCGCCCTGACCGAGCGAGGTGGCGCAGTGGTTAGCACACTGGACTCGCATTCGGGAGGACGATGGTTCAATCCCGTCTCCGGCCATCCTGATTTAGGTTTTCCGTGATTTCCCTAAATCGTTTCAGGCAAATGCCGGGATGGTTCCTTTGAAAGGGCACGGCCGATTTCCTTCCCAATCCTTCCCTAACCCGAGCTTGCGCTCCGTCTCTAATGACCTCGTTGTCGACGGGACGTTAAACACTAACCACCACCACCACCAACCCGCCCTGCAACACCGTTAGCGATTTAAGCTGCGACCGACCAGAAGGAGACCGCTACATTCCATGCCTCGTGAATGAATGGAGCTTGCCGAGTGCTCACCCATCCAAGTGCATAAGACTTCTCGAGATGCGCAGATTTGAAGGTGTCGTGATGTAATAGCAGATGGTTAAGAAGAACAAGAAACGAACGATTTTTATCCGTGATGGAGCTCCAGACGGATGGAGTTCGAAGCATTTTTATGTAAATCAACCAAGCTATCAATTTTAAAGTATTATTCCTGAGTCTAGGTTCAAATGGTTCAAATGGCTCTGAGCACTATGGGACTTAACATCTATGGTCATCAGTCCCCTAGAACTTAGAACTACTTAAACCTAACTAACCTAAGGACAGCACACAACACCCAGTCATCACGAGGCAGAGAAAATCCCTGACCCCACCGGGAATCGAACCCGGGAACCCGGGCAAGGGAAGCGAGAACGCTACCGCACGACCACGAGCTGCGGACCCTGAGTCTACGATCAGGACCTGGAAGGTATTGGTAAGAGAGAACATAAACACATGCACTCCAAGGCTACGACGTTCTGCACTTAAAACGAGCTATAATGTTAAATCGCTTGCGTTTCCGACCTATCAGTCGTATGGAATGTAGCGCTGTAACTATTCCAACGTAAGAAATATATTTCAAGTGCATGACATACATCCTTCTTCCCGGTTTCTCGACGACAAACTGCGTTATCGAACAGTAAAATGAAGAAACTACTTACGTAAAACGTTTGCTGTGCATGATACGACCACAATATAGCTTTCTGGAGACGTATAGCATCCACTGTTCACATCCAGTCACGGTTCAGAAATTATACGATGCCTGCATCAGGCCTATATAAAATGATTGTTAGTAATGAGGGATACCTCTTTCAAGGAAACAGATAAATGCACAGCAGCGTCCGACATGTGAAAGTCATTCAGCCACTAACTCTGTCAACACTACATCTGTCATGCAGATGTATACATGGGGATTGCAGTGCCTCACAAGCACCTATCGCTAACTTAGTTATGAAGCTGAAGTCTCAATTTTACACCCAACCGTTAACGATCGCATGTAGACAATGCTGTAAATCACATACAGAAGACGTGGCTCTGTATGAGTCGGATGCAGGTTACATCACGTGACTGATGCATCCTGACAGAACAGTGGAAAAGTTGACCTGTAGCAACTTCTCCCTCTCTAGAATGTATCATCAGTCTACCATTAAATCGTACCTCGTTACAGCTCCATCTCAATCGATTTTACACAGAGTACGCGAAGGAACTTGCCCCCTTCTTGCAGCAGTGTACCGTAGGTCTCTAGAAGAGCGTAGCGTTCGAAAGGATTGGAAAAGGGCACAAGTCATCCCCGTTTTCAAGAAGGGGCGTCGAACAGATGTGCAGAACTATAGACCTATATCTCTAACGTCGATCAGCTGTAGAATTTTGGAACACGTATTATGTTCGAGTATAATGACTTTTCTGGAGACTAGAACTCTACTCTGTAGGAATCAGCATGGGTATCGAAAAAGACGGTCGTGTGAAACCCAGCTCGCGCTATTCGTCCACGAGATTCAGAGGGCCATAGACACGGGTAGACAGGTAGATGCCGTGTTTCTTGACTTCCGCAAGGCGTTCGATACAGTTCCCCACAGTCGTTTAATGAACAAAGTAAGAGCAGATGGACTATCAGACCAATTGTGTGATTGGACTGAAGATTTCCTAGATAACAGAACGCAGCATGTCATTCTCAATGGAGAGAAGTCTTCCGAAGTAAGAGTGATTTCAGGTGTGCCGCAGGGGAGTCTCGTAGGACCGTTGCTATTCACAATATACATAAATGACCTTGTGGATGACATCGGAAGTTCACTGAGGCTTTTTGCAGATGATGCTGTGGTGTATCGAGAGGTTATAACAATGGAAAATTGTACCGAAATGCAGGAGGATCTACAGCGAATTGACGCATGGTGCAGGGAATGGCAATTCAATCTCAATGTAGACAAGTGTAATGTGCTGCGAATACATAGAAAGATAGATCCCTTATCATTTAGCTACAAAATAGCAGGTCAGCAACTGGAAGCAGTTAATTCCATAAATTATCTGGGAGTACGCATTAGGAGTGATTTAAAATGGAATGATCATATAAAGTTGATCGTCGGTAAAGCAGATGCCAGACTGAGATTTATTGGAAGAATCCTAGGGAAATGCAATCCGAAAACAAAGGAAGTAGGTTACAGTACGCTTGTTCGCCCACTGCTTGAATACTGCTCAGCAGTGTGGGATCCGTACCAGGTAGGGTTTATAGAAGAGATAGAGAAGATCCAATGGAGAGCAGCGCGCTTCGTTACAGGATCACTTAGTAATAGCGAAAAGCGTTACAGAGATGATAGATAAACTCCAGTGGAAGACTCTGCAGGAGAGACGCTCAGTAGCTCGGTACGGGTTTTTGTTAAAGTTTCGAGAACATACCTTCACTGAAGAGGCAAGCAGTATATTGCTCCCTCCTACGTATATCTCGCGAAGAGACCACGAGGATAAAATCAGAGAGATTAGAGCCCACACAGAAGCATACCGACAATCCTTCTTTCCACGAACATTACGAGACTGGAATAGAAGGGAGAACCGATAGAGGTACTCAGGGTACCCTCCGCCACACACCGTCAGGTGGCTTGCGGAGTATGGATGTAGATGTAGATGTAGATCACCCCTTCCACTCTCTGTTATCCTTTAACGCAGATGCAAGTAAGTTTAGAGGCGAAATGGTTCTCTGTATACCAGAAAAGTGTCAAATACAGTAGTCAACTCATATGTATCACTGGTACCTCAATAGACATAGAGTGTAGTGCTACCTCAATGGAGAAAAAATTGACTGCTTCCCTGATTCTCTTTGCTTCTATGTCGACGTTTTCTCGGATTCCTATTGCTGCTGCATAGCTTGTCCCCATGTGCAAATTTTTCTGCACAAATCAGAAGACATGCAAGAACTTCCTCAATTTCCCCACATTTCGGTCTATATTCGGTCAATTTATACCTACTCCCCGTCATTTTTCGCAATTCTATCGATTTTTTTAATGTCAGTTCTATCCATACGATAATAACGTAACCTCTCCTTCTGTGTTCTAAAACTTGCGTGTGCTTCATATCGAGAAGTAGCGCAAAAATGGTATAATATTATGGCAAACCATGCGAAAATACATGTGTTCTTGTAATCCCCGAGTCTGGAGATGGTTGTAGAAAAGTTAGCGAGCAAACAGGTCTGGACCAGAAACAGTAACGCGTTTGTGCCGAGGGAAAGCGAGCCCAGATTTGTCGAACAGTTCTGGGAGTGTTTTCTATCTGCTGAGGGCACTCTGGTCACCCATCGGTGGTGGATGACTGCCGACCTTGCAGGGAAATATCTAGTGCTGCTAGGGGTATATACAATGCTGTCTGTCTTTGCAGTATATGTACAAATTAAGTAAAAGGGATGATTTTGTATGGCGCAGGATAGGAATTGTATGTATACTATATCGACATGGTACACAGTGATATTTTGGTGGGTTGGAGATCGGTTTCACGCTCTAATATTCAATTCCTGTCCTCAGTGGGACAGCAGTGTTAGAGTATTTCTGTATTTGATGATATGTAGAGGCACTTTGCAGGGTTTAATTGTCGGTGCAATATGGCGATTTGTGTAAAGTACTTTTTTTCTCGCTGAAAGTCTCATCTGCAAAAAGAAAGAAAAGGCGGACAGTGTTTCGACACCAGTGGCATCAATAATTCAATCATAATGCTCGATTAATTCACATGACACCCTTCGTGCTGGGATATAGGAGTCTCTACATAGCAGGGAGAACGTTTGCGTATGTTGAAAGCAGGAAAGGTAACACATGATGGACAGGGTGCTACGTTAGGACCGTGAGGAAGAATGCATTTGAGGCTATTCTGCGCTATTTTCGTAAACAAGTTCAGTTAGGGCAAGAATTTCCGCGCATACAAGCTGAGACATCAAGAAAGCGAGTGTTAACTATTTCTGGGACACTATACAATTTCCGAGAGGTCGACTTGGTTCTTATTTTACATAGCCTTGTGACATCAGTATAAGATTGAGAACCTTGCTAGATGTGCTTGCAATGGTTTGTTGTCAGCCACGCTGAGCAGTTAAGTACGGTTAGACGTGTCTCGCATGTCGCGCTAGGAACAACGCACCCTGTGCTATTTGGTGCCGTCAGTATCCCCAGATATCGCATCAGCAATGGTAAAACACACATGCTGCCCAGAGGAGTCTCGCATGTGGGACTGGCGTGAGTGTGCATTGGAATTCTGTGATGTCAGTATAACACTCAGAGAACTTTAACTTTATACCTGAAAACAGAAGCCACTTTCACCAGAGTGGTAGCTTGCGCTGGCTTGCATCCGGCGGTTGCTCACGGTGGCGGCGGCGTGCTCTGCAAATAGGTCTTTGCTCCCATCCAGTCGCGTCACCAATGGTGTGTAGATAAACATGTATTTCAAGCGGAATTTCTCAGGTATCAATTATGAAAGGGATCTCGCCACCTCATGCTTGCAGGACACAAACAGGCACCTGTGTGACACCTCGCAGGGGATGCTGGTGCATTCTGACGTCTGGGAGAATGTGCGATAGCCTCCTGTGCGGTCCAATGGACAGGGGGCAGTGGGCGGTGTCTGTGTACGTTGTTTGTGTGTCTATTGCATTATTTTGCGAGCAGATCTGTAGGCTGTGCTATGTGTTATTTGGACAGTTTAAGAGTTGATTTCGTGTCTGCACATCAGTGTACTGCATTATTTAGGAGGAGTTCGCATGTCAGTACTGAAATTATTTCGGTAATTTAGAAGTTGTTTGTAGTGTGGCGTGACCCCAAGCATGTCAGAACATGTTTTTTTCTATCAGTGTGATATATATACTATCTCAAATCCATCCCTAAATAAATTGTTCCAAAATAGATAAAGTAAACTCCATCCTCTCTCCATCAACCCAGTGCAGGCTGTCATTTCCCCCTCCAGACATTTATCTTGGGTTACGTCACGGGACAGATGACAGTGGTCTCTGGTGGCAGTACTGTGTACTAGATACAGACCTCATGGCGAACACAGTTTCCCACCATCTTGGATAACGGTGCTTGCATCATCAGCTGACATCATGACCGCCATCTTGGATCACGTAATGGAATGGACGACAGCACGCTTTGTTGGTGGTACTGTGAACTAGGTCCAAACCTAGTGGTGAACACACTCTTTCCCGCCAAAATCCGCCATATTATATAATGGTACTTGCGACATTAGCCGACATCGTGGCCGCCATTTTGGATTACATCACGGAACAGACGACAGCACCCTAAATAGTAGCTTATGTCTAGCACAGGACGAGTCCTTTTCCGACCATTTCCTAGGATAAGGTGGCAGTTGGATGACATAGGCTAGTGGAGGTAACCCAAGTGACCTTTCTTTCCTGCCATTTTCCTAGGTCAGTAGAGATAGCCCATGTGCCCTTTATTTACCGCCAAAATTCAAACATCGCGCTAATCCCTAGGATGAGGTGGCTGTCGGATGACTTAGGTTAGTGGAGATATCCCAAGTGAACTATTTTCCCGCCATTTTCTTAGTTGTGTTACATTGTCCTGATGCAATTTGAACTTCCCGCCATTTTCTGGGGAAGGGTGGTTAGGTTAGTGGAGCTAGCCCACCTGACCTATCTTCCCGCCTAAATCCACCATCTTGGATGACGTCACAGCCGCCATCTTGGATGACAAATGGTTCAAATCAACGACCTATATAAACAACATAGACTGGCTATGGCACCGCCATCTTTGAAGCAACTTGAAAACTGAGCCGCCATGTCTTGTAACGTCAAGGTGCAGCCTACACGTCGTCTGCTAATACTGAATGTTGTTATTGTTTACTAAGCATGGCGTAAAAAAAAGCCAATCTGCACTGACAATCTGATGTCTCTACTGTAAGACATATACTGATGAAGGCTAAAAGAAATGAAACACACTTGTGACATCGATTAATTGAAAAGTTTATTTCGAAATGTTGCAGTTCATTTCGCTGCAATGCCATATAGATTAGGTCAAAAACAATTTTAAATAGTTCAGTAGGTCCAAAAACGATCAATTGACAGCACAGGACCTTTCATTGTCCCTTAAACAATATAGGTTTGTATATATTTGCCGAATATGTTTCCCTCTTTCTTCCATTGGCCTGGTTTTTGCACAAATGGTGTAACCTACAATTAAAATACTATTTTAACAGCATCCTGACTAGAAAAGGGTAATGTGACTCTTCTCCAAATTCAGCTGGCACCATTAGATGGTCAAAATCGAGTAAATAAATTCGGCCTGTCATCCAACATTCTGAACAATTCCACACACAACTACAGAAGGAAGTTCTTTTTCCATATTAAGGTTTGACTGTCCCTGAGAACCCTTTCTGCCACTGTTAACAATTTGAATGCACCCTTTGGAGCAGTATAAAAGCTATTTTTGATGCATTTTGTTGCAATGAAAACTGTTTTCCATCAGTTTCCTCCAATTTACGGAGTTACTCCTGCAGTAAATTAAGTTTCACACTTGCTGTTAAACCATTAAGAAAACAATAGCCAACAGGAATTTTCCAACTCCTATTAATCCTAGTGCCTCTTTTGCTATTTGGCTATCATCACTTTCCTCACAACCTTGCCCTAAGTCAACATAACCCCAGACCTTATTACCATCCTATATTAAGTCTTTTTTAAGAGCCACCTCATCGAACATAAGTGCAGCTAAAATAGGTCCTGAACTACGTTGAACCTCATCTGCTAATTTTTTTAAGCTTTCTTCTGTAAATCCAGGACTGCCATTTACTGTAGTTGCCCACCTGCGGAGTGTTCGAAGATGGGGTAATTTAACAAACTTCCTCAAATAATTATAAGCTTTGGAGGAGTAAAAATTGAGTGTAAGGGCAAACTGTCTTATTTCTTTAGGATATTCAGGAATTGAACACTTGTTTTGCATTGCAAAAAGGGTTTCAGAATATCATTATTTTTGTCACATCATATCACTTCAGAAGCACAGTCTTGAAGTCTCTTATTTAGACCCACAACCACTGTTTTATATGTCACAATTTGTTTCTTCTTTCTTGAAACACTTTGCCTTGCATGTTTCGCTTGCTTCCTCAGCTTCTAGCCGGCCGAAGTGGCCGTGCGGTTAAAGGCGCTGCAGTCTGGAACCGCAAGACCGCTACGGTCGCAGGTTCGAATCCTGCCTCGGGCATGGATGTTTGTCATGTCCTTAGGTTAGTTAGGTTTAACTAGTTCTAAGTTCTAGGGGACTAATGACCTCAGCAGTTGAGTCCCATAGTGCTCAGAGCCATTTGAACCATTTGAACCTCAGCTTCTCGGTCCTTTTCTGTAGTGCCTCATAATTCTGTTTCAATTTTTTGGGGCTAGGCAAACAATAAGAATGATATGTATGATCATTCTGATTCATTCTTTCACCTACAAAAATGAAGTATTATTATTAAGCTTTATTTTTCTTTAAACATACATTGATTAATAGTAAAATTTACACATAACCCATATAGCAAATAAATAACAGGAAAACTATTTTACCTGGTTCATTTGATAAGGAAGCTGATTCTTCACTGACAAGCCGTTTCCTTGGTTGTCTCTATACTATAGTTGTTTTCTGCAGATGGTCAGGAAACGAAAATATTGTCGGCAATGCGTTTGCCAGACGTCCCCTTTTCTCGTTTGTACTATACATGTATCTATCTTCAGAGTGAAACGAGCATATGTAGCTATATTGAGTTGGCTGCCACTTATCTCGCCTCATATTGGCTACCCACCGACTTAACAGCTCTTTCTTTTTCAGAGGAAATCTAAAGAGACGTGTATACAGTAGCTTATTTACATTTTGTATACAGCTTAAACACGAAAATGATGCACAAGACGCTAAGTACAACACGCATTTAGGTACTCACCTGAAATATGATATTCCATTTGTTTTATCACTTCTATTAGCGCAATTGTACGCTGCACATACACTGGGCATGATTCGCGATCGGTCAATAAGACTTTTAAAACAAATTACAACCGGAAAACAGTGATTTTCTAACGCCAGTACTATACACCAAATGTAAATATACTGACATGTAGACGTTTCAAAAAATGGCGCCCGGTGTTGCTTTTTGCTGCCGCTGGGAGCGCTATTACGTCACAGATAGCCACTCTATGTAGTTTTTATACCTCCTCGGTTCAAATGGCTCTGAGCACTATGGGACTTAACTTCTGAGGTCATCAGTCCCCTAGAACTTAGAATTACTTAAACCTAAGTAACCTAAGGACATCACACACATCCATGCCCGAGGCAGGATTCGAACCTGCGACCGTAGCAGTTGCGCAGTTCCAGACTGCAGTGCCTAGAACTTCTCGGTCACTCCGTATCTTCGATGACATCGTGCATTGTTGTCAAGTCTACATGTCGCCATCTTTTATGACGTTATCGCCTCCATCTTGGATACATGGGAACAATGGAGAGTGCGGCCGCACCCCTGTAACCCCACTACTTACTTACTTCCACAAAACAATCAACAAACTGTCGGATCCCTGTAACGCAGAATCAGTTATGTATTTCGTTCCAAAGACGGGCAAACAAGCTATTATGCAGGTGTTCATAACGTTTTGGCTCATCAGTGTACATGGGAATCTTTAGAAGAAGGAAGATTAGTGTGTAACATCTCGTCGATGACGAGATAAATAGAGACGGTGCATAAGTTCGGATTAGGGAAGGATGACGAAAGAAATCGGCTGTGCCCTTTCAAAGGTAACGGTTGGAAGAAAGGCGACGCGACGTTGTTCTCGCCAAACCTTGTTGGATAAATTTAAAGAAAGTGAATTCAAAAAACTAAGCCACACTTTTGCTGTCACGGTCGTACATGTCACGTAGGGATCCTGAGTAAAAGATAAGAGAGATTATGGCACTTACAGAGTCATATCTTTGTCCTTCTCCTCAAAGTTTGTCTCGCAGTAAAGAGGAGTTCGCCCTCTTGTATCTCTTTCACCACTTAGTGCTATCTTGTACTTGATCAAGGTGAAGATCTCTTGCCCCACGTAAAGTCCCGAGCGACTGGAAAAAATCGCAGGTTACGCCTGTATATAAGAAGGGTAGAAGGACGGATCCTCAAAATTACAGACCAATATCCTTAACATCGGTTTGTTGCAGGATTCTCGAACATATTCTCAGTTCGAATATAATGAATTTCCTTGAGAAAGAGAAGTTGCTAACCATGCATCAGCACGGCTTTAGAAAGCATCGCTCCTGCGAAACGCAACTCGCCCTTTTTTCACATGATATGTTGCAAACCATGGATGAAGGGTATCAGACGGATGCCATATTCCTTGACTTCCGGAAAGCGTTTGACTCGGTGCCCCACTGCAGACTCCTAACTAAGGTACGAGGTACGAGCATATGGGATTGGTTCCCAAGTATGTGAGTGGCTCGAAGACTTCTTAAGTAATAGAACCCAGTACGTTTTCCTCGATGGTGAGTGTTCGTCGGAGGTGAGGGTATCATCTGGAGTGCCCCAGGGAAGTGTGGTAGGTCCGCTGGTGTTTTCTATCAACATAAATGATGTTTTGGATAGGGTGGATAGCAATGTGCGGCTGTTTGCTGATGATGCTGTGGTGTACGGTAAGGTGTCGTCGTTGAGTGATTGTAGGAGGATACAAGATGACTCCGACAGGATTTGTGATTGGTGTAAAGAACGGCAGCTAACTCTAAATATAGATAAATGTAAATTAATGCAGATGAATAGGAAAAAGAATCCTGTAATGTTTGAATACTCCATTAGTAGTGTAGCGCTTGACACAGTCACGTCGATTAAATATTTGGGCGTAACATTGCAGAGCGATATGAAGTGGGACAAGCATGTAATGGCAGTTGTGGGGAAGGCGGATAGTCGTCTTCGGTTCATTGGTAGAATTTTGGGAAGATATGGTTCATCTGTAAAGGAGACCGGTTATAAAACACTAATACGACCTATTCTTGAGCTGCTCGAGCGTTTGGGATCCCTGTCAGATCGGATTGAGGGAGGACATAGAAGCAATTCAGAGGCGGGCTGCTAGATTTGTTACTGGTAGGTTTGATCATCACGCGAGTGTTACGGAAATGCTTCAGGAACTCGGATGAGAGTCTCTAGACGAAAGGAGGCATTCTTTTCGTGAATCGCTACTGAGGAAATTTAGACAACCAGCATTTGAGGCTGACTGTAGTACAATTTTACTGCCGCCAACTTACATTTCGCGGAAAGACCACAAAGATAAGATAAGAGAGATTAGGGCTCGTACAGAGGCATATAGGCAGTCATTTTTCCCTCGTTCTGTTTGGGAGTCGAACAGGGAGAGAAGATGCTAGTTATGGTACGAGGTAACCTCCGCCACACACCGTATGGTGGATTGCGGAGTATGTATGTAGATGTAGATGTAGAGATTTGTTTTCTTGAGGTCTATATGGAGGTTATCTAGCCAGCTTTACCTCCCTCTCCAAATAGGTCGCTTATCATCGGCTTTTAACGATAACCCACATGTTGCTATTATATTTTGATCTGTTAGAAGTGCATTATTTGATCAAAGGCATCCGGACACACCTACGTATTGCAAATTTGACCACTAGATGGCACTAGAGGCGGACCCGCCATTGTAAGAGAACGTGGGGAGCAGCCATTTTGTTGTCAGTAGAGAAACTGTAATAGCAGAATGATTCGATCATTAGAGCTCAGTGATTTCGAAGAGGGACAAGTTATTGGATGTCTCCTGAGTAACAAATCCGTCAGGGACGTTTGAATCAGTCTAAAGCTGCCCAGGTCGACTGTCGGTGATGAGACTGTTAAATGGAAACACGAAGGAACAACCACAACTGAACCAAGACGTGTACTGACGGACAAGGACCGTCGACCATTGCGAAAGGTGGTTATAAAAAATCTCACGAAATCAGCGAAACGAATCACTCGCGAATTCAAAAATGCTACCAGAAGTCCAGCTAGCACAATGACTATGTGTATGGTGTTAAAAAGGACGCCGCACGATGGTCGAGCAGCTCTTCATAAGCCACATATTTCTGTAGTCAATTCTGCGCAACGCTTGAGGTGGTGTACAGAGAGTCGCCACTGAACAGAGAACTAATAGAAACGAGTAATGGGGAGTGATGAATCACGCTATATCAGATAGAAGGGTTTGGAGGACGTTACCCACCATCATGTGTATAGCACGGAAGACGTGGTGTTAAGTATAGGGATCCAGAATGAGATTTTCACTCTGCAGCGGAGTGTGCGCTGACATGAAACTTCCTGGCAGATTAAAACTGTGTGCCCGACCGAGACTCGAACTCGGGACCTTTGCCTTTCGCGGGCAAGTGCTCTACCAACTGAGCTACCGAAGCACGACTCACGCCCGGTACTCACAGCTTTACTTCCGCCAGTACCTCGTCTCCTACCTTCCAAACTTTACAGAAGCTCTCCTGCGAAACTTGCAGAACTAGCACTCCTGAAAGAAAGGATATTGCGGAGACATGGCTTAGCCACAGCCTGGGGGACGTTTCCAGAATGAGATTTTCACTCTGCAGCGGAGTGTGCGCTGACATGAAACTTCCTGGCAGATTAAAACTGTGTGCCCGACCGAGACTCGAACTCGGGACCTTTGCCTTTCGCGGGCAAGTGAGTACCGGGCGTGAGTCGTGCTTCGGTAGCTTAGTTGGTAGAGCACTTGCCCGCGAAAGGCAAAGGTCCCGAGTTCGAGTCTCGGTCGGGCACACAGTTTTAATCTGCCAGGAAGTTTCAAGTATAGGGATGTTTTTCAAAGTTATGGCTTGGTCTCCACGCTGAAGAAAACGCTAATGGTGGGACGATGTGAACACATTTTACAGCATTGTGTACAGCCTACGTCGATGTACAGTTAGGAGACGATGATTGTTTGTATCAACATGACAGTGCACCCTGTCATAAAACAACATCTGTGAGGCAACGGTTTGTAGACAATAACATTCCTCAAATGTAATTACCTGCCCGAAATTCCGAAATGAACCCAATGGAACATCTCTGGAGTGAGTTAGAACGTCAATTTCGCTGCAGACCCCAGCGTCCAACATCACTACCTTCTCTGGTTCGGCTCTTGAGGAAAAATGGGCTTCCATTCCTACTCGGGCACTGAGAAATCTCGCTGAAAGTGACGCCAGCAGAGTTTAAGCCGTCACGAAGGTGAATTGGGGACCCACCACATATTAATGTAGTGTACGTATTCATACCGTCGTCTGCCATCTTGTAAGTGACAGATGCCAGTACACTCCCCATGCGAATATCATCGTTAGTCGTACGATCGCGAAGTTTCAGGCCAAATGTCCACTGAAGCATTTTTATTTCCATTACAACAAGCCGTTTCTCTGATTCTTATGTTGCATCCCAACATTGTGCAGGGTACAAGACAGTTGGGCGAATTGCAGAGCAGTAAGTTCTCGACTCGAGTGGGTTCGGAAGCTTCACGTTACAGAGCTCACCAGACAGTGTACGACATTTAAGCCATCTATCGGTAAGGCGGTTTGTGATTTCGGGAGTGGGTCCGGTGTCGGCAGCGCTGTACGGTAGGTATTGACTGCACACATTATTTGCATCTGTCGACTGATATTAAGTGTCGAGTCTGCATGTAGAATAGGCAGAAAATCTCTAATATTCTCTCCGTGAATCGCTGTACAGAGGATTGACGAGTCTATATAAAGATACAGATAGCAACTGGAGGGTGGCACGTCTGTAAGGTGTTCGCATTGCCTGCAGGTGCGGAAGGACCTGGTGTCGGACAACGGCATCTCGAGCAACACGCTGTCGCTGCGCACTCTGGCGTCGCAGCAGCCGACGGCGGCGTCGGCTCAGGGCGTGTCCCTGCAGCAGCTGGTGACGCCGCCGCAGCCGGCGCTGGTGCGCGCCATCGCGCAAGCCACCAACCTCAGCACGGAGACGGTGGCCGCCGCCATCGCCATCCGCCAGCAGCAGCTGTTGCAGGCGGCCATGGCCACCAGCACGACCAGCTCCACCACTACGACCACCACCACCACCACCACCACCCGCAGGCCGCCGCCCGCGGACCCGCCCAAGAAGTACTCGCTCGCTGGGCTCAGCAAGGTCATGAACGCGCCCAAGGAATACTACCCAGTCGGCTACGAAAAGAACTTCGACGATAATTTCGCCTCCAGGGTGGAGTTGCCCGATACCTCCTTTTACTGCGGCGACCAGAAACATTTCCCTGGCCTGTACGCAGACGAGGATTTGGGGTGTATGGTAAGAAATATTTTCCTTTTTCGTCTCGTACGTACTTTTTAAATTCATTTTGCCCGACTGAGGAGCGTGTTTGAACTTATTTCCCATTTTAATCCTCTTTTCCTCCCATCGTTCCTTCATTTGTTCACTGTTTTTCTTTGTACGTTCTTTGACGGGAAGGACTCATTCTATATCTGTGTTCGTCATTTAAGATTCTAAATTTTCTTCACGAATGCCCATTCCTGTTAGGTCTTCGTGAACTTCTGGAGGCCAGTTATAGTTTTTTCGTCCACGGACGGAAGAAAAATCGCAACACCGAGAAGGAGTTGTGCGACATAAACGGGGAAGTTGGTAGGCGTGTTTCTACATCTGAAAGATGACGTCTGTTCAGATTTTGCGCCAATCACACATGACTGACTCTAGAAGTGCCACTACGAGCATACCTTAAATACACGCTGTAATGGTCGTGAGCGCTAGTCACCTTTTAGATTGGACTCGGTGAGATTCAGCAAAGCCGCCATTGTCAACATCTCCCTGAGACTGAACGAGGTCGTGTAATAGGGCAACGACAAGCTGGAGCTGTGGTCTGCAGTGCAATTTCGCAGGACAGCAGGAACACTCTCGTGGTTATCCCACGCAAACTGACTGCAAATTTGTGCGACACTCTGATGATTCGACCTGTTTTGCTGCCATTCGTGGACGGCATTCCAGGGCAACCCCCACCCACATACCAGTGTTGTAACCCAACATGCTCTGCAGAGTGGCCTGTTATATCACCAGATATGTCTCCAATAGAGCGCATATGGAACTTCATCGGAAGACAGCTCCAGCGTCATCCACAACCAGCATTAACTGTCCCTGTACTGACCGACCAAGTGCAACAGACGTGCAACTCCATCCCACAAAATGACATCCGGCACCTGTACAGCACACTGCATGCACATTTGCATGCCTGAATTCAACATTCTGGCAGTAACACCGGTTATTAATGTACCAGCATTTCACATTTGCTATGACTTATCTCGCGCTTACATTAACCTGTGATCTTTCAATGTCAATCACTTAAATATCTTACCTAGATAAATGTATTCCCGAAATTTCATTACGCTACATGAATTATTTTTTTGGTGTTGCGATTTTTCCATCAATGTAAATAAGGTACCCACCGCTGTGTGTGAGGTCGCTAACGCAGGCGTTTGTGGTGCCACTCGACTCTGGAATACGCCAGTTCGAATCCTGCTGGTGGGTGAAATTTCTGTAGTGGACTGACAAGGCAGCCAGTCCACAGAGACGGGTAGCCGAATGGGCACGCGTACACACACGCCGACTGGCGCGAAGTCTGGAACAGGATTCGTAATGAATGTGATAAAGAAAAGAACGTAGCTACTAGAACACTTAACTTTTATATCGTCCTTTGGTATACAGCATTCTCGATGATACAAGTGAGACTCTTTAGATTCATGAAGTAACTAATGGCGCCTTGCTAGGTCGTAGCCATGGACTTAGCTGAAGGCTATTCTAACTGTCTCTCGGCAAATGAGAGAAAGGCTTCGTCAGTGTAGTCGCTAGCAACGTCGTCGTACAACTGGGGTGAGTGCTAGTACGTCTCTCGAGACCTGCCTTCTGGTGGCGCTCGGTCTGCGATCCTGACAGTGGCGACACGCGGGTCCGACATGTACTAATAGACCGCGGCCGATTTAAGCTACCACCTAGCAAGTGTGGTGTCTGGCGGTGACACCACAATTTCAGTGCCAGTATTTGGCTGGTAAGGCGAGCACAGGTGGTGATGCAACATTCCTGATCACCCGTCTCTGCCCAAGTATCGTGGATTACATTTCAAATCTCTCTGTACTGTCTTAAGAAGTGAGGGCATGTGGCACTGTTAATGGTGATCAGTCCGTCGGATGGGGACTTTCAGTTCGGCTGCTATACGAGAGGAGTAGACTACTTGCCGGCACCAGGTTTCATCCTCCCCAATCTCATCATCATCCTCATCATCATCATAGATCACATACATAACACTACAATACACACGCACCCATTACACTCACCTGCACTCTGTATGCCCACATACGACACAGCTGTCACATATCCACAAGGAATGGGGCCAATGTTCGCACAGGAAGAACACCGTTTCGGACAGGCCGCCGAACCCGCCTCATGGATTATTCCAGTCAGCAATGTCGTACAACATTTACATCTTACATCGCTAAGATTAAGTTAGAATTTTCTTGGTGAGACTGCTTTTGTCGATGATTCTGTGTAGGTGACTGTAAGACTGTAATCTCAGTTTCCTGATTTTTCTTCTGTAATTTTGTTATCATCCAAGATCCTATTTAGCATTTTTGTCCTACATTTCTCTGAGAATTATCTTTGTTTGTTGTTTAAATTATTTTTATTTGTGATCTGTAACATATTATCATGGTCACAGATGTATAAAGAGCTTATGTTTTAACCATTGTGTTGTAATTTAATTTTCTCTTTTCTGTTACAGATTTTTTTGTGTTATTTATTCGAGTGACTTTTTATGTTCCTTGTAGTTTCGCAATGCACTTTGTTTCTTCAGATTTTGCCCTGCAGGTTAAGTACCTTCTTTTACGTACTTTGTCTGCTCGAAAGCTTGCACAGAATTTGACAAGAGGTTGATTGTTCAGTCTTAATCTGATCCCTTGCTTATACGAGTGGTGCCTCTTCGCATTTGAAATTGTTTTACACTGTATGGAGGAAGTAGAGCGATACCCATTCCGTTTGAAAATAATCCCCGTTTCCATTTTTTCTCAGTATGCATTAAAATGTTGTTACCAAGATATTTTTTTTATTTTTAAGTACCGCCAACACATTGTTTATCTACTGTCCTCTACCACTGTCTTAAGACTACAAATTCACGAACACCAGGCTTTTGCATACTCATATATGGCTGGTGTGTCCCACGTTGTAGATGGAATCCGAGAATGATTCGGACCATGAAAGTTTGTCACGTTGCTCATGCTGTGCGTAATAATTCGCAGCAAATCAATGTACTTCGTGCCCTCTGTAGATTGCACAAGCGAAGGCCTCATCATTCTGCTAACATCTAATTTCTTGATTCTCACGTACATGAAGTTCACAAAAGCACTTTGTATATCGCTGCCTTATTTTGTATGCCATACTACCTTCGTCAGCTCCTTACGTCTTTGTTGGCCCATTGTTAGTGCGTCATCATGAAGTTTCGAGATGCCAGACTTCGAGGGCAGTAATAACAGTGAATAAGGAACAAATAGACTGAGGTGACAAAAGTCATGGGATAGCGATATTCACATATACAGATGGCGATAGTATCGCGTACACAAGGTATAAAAAGGCAGTGCATTGGTGGAGCTGTCATCTGTACCCATGTGATTCGTGTGAAAAGGTTTTCGACCTGTTTCTGGCCGCACGACGTGAATTAACAGGCTCTGAACGCCGAATGGCAGTTGGAGCTAGACGCATGGGACATTCCATTTTGGAAATCATTAAGTAATTCAATATCCCACGATCCACAGTGCCAAGAGCGTGCCGAGAACTCCAAATTTCAGGCATTTCCTCTAATCAGGGACAGCGCAGTGGCCGACAGCCTTCACTAAACGACCGAGAGCAGCGGCCTTTGCGTAGAGTTGTCACTGCTAAGAGACAAGCGTGAAATAACCGCAGAAATCAATGTGGAATATGCAATGAACGTATGTGTTAGGACAGTGCGGGCAAGTTTGGCATCAGTGAGCTGCGGCAGCAGATGAGCGACGCGAGTGCCTTTGCTAACAGCACGACATCGCCTGCACCGCCTCTCCTGGGCGGATGACCATACCGGTTGGACGTTAGACAACTGGAAAACCGTGTCCGGGTCAGATAAGTCCCGATTTCAGTTGGTAAGAACTGATTGTAGGGTTCGAGCGTGGCACAGACCCTACGATGGCGAGGACCTAAGTTGTGGTAAGTTCCTATGGGACCAAACTGCTGAGGTCATCGGTCTCTAGGCTTACTCACTACTTGATCTACCTTAAACTAACTTACGCTAAGGACAAAACACACACATCCGTGCCCGAGGGAGGACTCGAATCTCCGACTGGGGGAGCCGCGCGAACAGTGGCAAGGCTCCTCAGACCTCTCTGTTACACCGCGTGGCGAACTAAGTTGTTAACAAGGCACTGTGCAAATTGGTGGTGGCTTCGTAATGGTGTGGATTGTGTTTACATAGAGTGGACTGGTTTCTCTGGTCCAACTGGACCTATCATTAAATCTATACGGTTATGTTCGATTACTTGGAGATTATTTGCAGCCACTCGTGGACTTCATGTCTCCAAACGACGATGGTACTTTTATGCGTGACATTGTACCATGTAGCCAGACCACAACTGTTCCCGACTCGTTTGAAGAACATTCTGGACAGCTGGAGTGAGTGATTTGGCCACCAGTTCGTGCACAAAATCATACATTGACAACTCTTGCGCAATTATGGACGTCTATAGAGGCAGCATGGCTCAATATTTCTGCAGGGGACTTCCGACGATTTGTTGAGTCCATGCCACGTCTAGTTGTTGCACTACGCCAGGCAAAAGGAGGTCCGAGACGATATAAGGAGGTATCCATGAATTTTGCCACTTCAGTCTGTGTGAGAGCATACGACGAATCGCTTCCAAGTAGGAGACAGTAATTCAAATTACGGAAAAACACCGAAGACGACACGCGATACACGCGAACAACAAGATGGCGTAAGATTATGAATCAGAAACAAAGTGCAAAAGTTTTGTTTTTCTGTGTAAAAAGCAGCCACACACTATCCAACGAACGTGAGTACAAGAATAGCTAAGCAACGGCTAAATACACACCAAAATAACTGGTTTCCACAAACACTACCACAACCCCAAGTATTTGTTTACTAACAGCCGCTCACATGGTTGCAGATGACATGATGTTCGCTAAGTATAAAAAGACGGCAACAGAAAAAGAGCACAGAAAATATGTCACAAACAGCGCCAATAATAGCTTAAAACATGTTGTAGCATACAATAAATAAGGTAGTATAAAAGTATCAATATAAAACTATATTTCAAAAGACAATTTCTAAAAATGTAATTATGTTTTACTGTGTTTGTACAACCATACCATTTTCTGAATGTTTTGGATTAAAAAAAAAAAAACACTGATGATGGTGATATTTGTCGCCGAAACTAGTTTGGGATAATAAAGAAATAAACAAATAACACGGTTTTGCATCAAGGTGGACTCAATTTGTGATATTACAACTGTCAATTGAGGAGCTACTCGACCGAATAGTAGCGGCTTCGGTCAAGAATACCATCATAAACCGAGCGAGGTGGCGCAGTGGTTAGACACTGGACTCGCATTCGGGAGGACGACGGTTCAATCCCGCGTCCCGCCATCCTGATTTAGGTTTTCCGTGATTTCCCTAAATCGCTCCAGGCAAATGCCGGGATGGTTCCTTTCAAAGGGCACGGCCGACTTCCTTCCCCGTCCTTCCCTAATCCGATGAGACCGATGACCTCGCTGTCTGGTCTCCTTCCCCAAACAACCAACCAACCAACCAACCATCATAACGACCGGGAGAGAGGTGTGCTGACCCCACGCCCCTCCTATCCGCATCCTCCACTCAAGATGACACGGCGGTCGGATGGTCCCGGTAGGCCACTCGTGACCTGAAGACGGAGTCCCTTTTTTTTATTTCATTGCCCTAAATTTAAAATTAAGATTTGCTGTATTATAATGACTCGTTTCAGTGTGGAATTATTTTGTACTTCGGTGGGTGAACAAATCACGTACCACCGTACTGGAGTGGACATTCAGGACAAATCAGGGAATATAGTACTCTTGGCCTCGTCGAGGGAATCATATTAACATGCACTTGAGGCGACTGAGCAAAACTACAGAAAACTTAAAATAGGATTGCCTCGTAGGCATTGGAAACGTCGCGCCTTCCGGAAGTGCGTTGAAGTCTTACATACCATGCCATGTTGTCACCTTCTCATATTCGGACAGCACAGAGTGAGGCAAGTAGAGCGTGTCTGGGCGTTTTCTTTTTTTTTTTTTTTTTTTCACGTTCATATCAGGAATCTAATGCAGTCATACCCTTTCTCTCAATGGGAGGGGCTACCTCTGGAATTTAATTCGGTAACGCATCCTTACCCACACAAGAAAATACGGGATATGAATTCACAATGACTACTGCTCTGAGAACTGACGGACAGACCACAGTACTTTAATCTGATTGGAGACACAGACACAGAAGTAATCTCTTGAATGTAGTAAGAAGTGGTGGTAGGGCCACTACTACCGATGCTACACAGATCACTGATTTAGTGGATGATGCTATATGTCATTTTACAAATTTCGCAGATAATTCAGTTCTCCATGAGAAAGAATTGTGGAAAACAGTTAATCCAAAAGATTTGCGTGGTATTCGCCAGTTACTGGTTCGACACTGTCAACTGCGGAGACAAGCGATCTGTTACGTTAAAATGTATGGATACAAAGGTAAAGATCGCAAAAATATCTTTACTGACAGCTAATTGCAGCTCATTGACGATCATCTTTGAATCTAAACTACAGAAAATTGCATACAAGAGCTAAACAACAAGAAGATATATTTAATAACTGAATTTCCGTTATGCGATGCATACTAGTATGAAATTATTATTTTGTTCATCGCATATTACACCGTACTTCCTGTTTGCTATACTCATTATCTTACATTTCCACACATTTAAAGAGAGCTGTCATTTTGGCCAAGTCTTTCTGTAATTTCTTACGACAGTCGAACGACGATTCTTTCCCGTACACAAGTGCATCGTCAGCAAATATTCTTATAGGTCTGCTGACAGTTTACGTATGTTGTTTGTTTTGGAAGAATAAATCACGTCGTCGGCTTCCACGGCAGCGTCAGCTATTCCGACGCCTTTGACTGTCGGTAGTCTAACATCATATCGTATACTTGCTCGGTGTTTACGTGGAAAGACAAAAATTAGAGCTCTGACGTAAGGCACTTGCCACTGCAGACACTCTCTGTAACACACTTTACTGGGATGTACTTTTTATTCCCTTGCTTCTTAACAAGCCTGTGTTGTATATTACACGACAAATATCCGCAGACTTCGTTCACGTGGATGCGTACGGCTCTCTCCAGTTCAGTGTCATATTTATTGATATCTATGGATCGTATTTCTTGTTAACCTTCACTAACTTTGGACGAAATTCCGTTGAGCATTGCCTGTGCAAAACAAAGAGTATTATGTCGGCATTAATTTCCAGTTTATCCGTATCGACGAGGCAAACAAAACACAACAACATTAAAAAACCACAACCACGAGGTTGTGTCAAAGCCAAGTTCAAAATGAGTTCTTACTGCGCGTCACGTACAAACACAACAAAGTTTCGTTTATATCAACATCATCTCAGATCGAAGAATTTCTCACTGTCTCTGAATTAACAATGAAAATTTCGAACGTTTGGTTACATAAGCACTTGAAAAAGTATACGATATTTTGATTTTGAATCGTAATTACGCTTTTTATATCTGAACGCATTATCATGCACAGATGCGCCTTCGTAATTGAAATCGCTTACGCAGGGAAATCTTGTTGCGCCCGACTCGGAGGCAGCCAGTTCGAATTATGGTTATGGAAGAAATATGCACCGCCAGTATTACAATGGCAAGGGGAACATAGATGGCTGTGCGAAGATTCCCGCCAGTATTCCGGATTAAATTCTGAACTTCTCGGTGCGAGGCTATGTGGCACTGTTAACGGTGACTCGTACAGCGGCTGGAGACGTTAAGCTCGACTACCCCCTTGGTGGTATCCGGTAGTACTAGTCTGTGTGCCGGCACAGAGTTTCCTTCCCTTCCTCTTTTCTTCACAACATGCACACACTGAAACCACCTATACTCTGCAGAAACACATACAAAAAACAAACGTCACCCTTCAAAAATCAAAAGTGCCGAAATGCGTGAAGGAAGAAAACCATTCCTACCCCTAAAAGTCTCCCACCAATAATGCCACGCGACTCTTTTCTTCTTTCTTGCTTGATCGTACAAATGATTCATGGAGCAAAGGGGAAAATTTGACTACACTCAGTTTACAGACTCACAGTGTGACAAAATGCATAGACTGTTGTATCAGTGCAAGATGAAGCTGAGTATTTTTTTTTTATTTTATTTTATTTTTTTTTTTTTTTTGCAGGTGTTCCACGTGTGCGCTTTCACGGACGATGGCCTCATCATGAAGAGCTTCCTCTGTCCAGAGTCGACACTGTTCGACCAGAATATCCTCAAATGCAACTGGTGGTTCTACGTCGATTGCAGAGCATCGTCGAAGCTGTACGATAGCAACATTCCCATATCGAAGAGCTACCAGTTGATGAAAGCACTCGCATTCTTCTCATCCTACAACAAGAGCTAATTCTGATACTGCACACGCAAGTTTATTCACAAAAACAGCCTCGCATGAGAAGAAACTGAAGATGGTGCTCATCGGAGAGGGACGTACGCAGCAGACGGACTGCAGTCGCCTTCGGTTAACATGTACCACACACCAGCTCAGTGTGCGATCTCGGCGCTCGGTTGCCGCTTTCGTACACACACACCTTTTTTCAAGCGCCAGATAGTTCAACGCAGCCGCGTTTGTAATGCCAACTGGCGTATAGCTTCTACTACTACCTGCATTCAGGGATCGTCACATCCAGCTGTTCCAGAACCTAGTCTACATATTTCTGCCAGTCACCGTTCTGGTGGAAGATACAGCTTTCACCGACCGAATAATTGATATTTGTCCTTAAACATGGAACTCTGTTTAATTTATTGCATAATTTATTGGATTTCTAATAAAAATGCCATATCTTTATTATTCAGGAGTCTGCGGATATTTGTCGTGTAATATACAACACAGGCTTGTTAAGAAGCAATGGAATAAAAAAGTACATCCCAGTAAACTGTGTTAGAGAGAGTGTCTACAGTGGCAAGTGCCTTACGTCAGTGCTCTAATTTTTGTCTTTCAAACGCACAAAACATACGAATGCATATCTTTTGCAAATGTTGATAGATAATTAAGCAACTTTTCTATACTTCAGACAAGTTTTAATACACCGTATTTCGTGCTTTTTATATGATTTTTTTTCATGTAAAGTAAAATATGTTGCTCAGTTGGAAAGAGATATAAATGCCTTTTTCGGTAGCAAGATATTGTTCTTTGGATACTACGTATGTCTGAAGTATCTTACTGTACTGTCGAATTTGTGTACAACATTGAGAAAGATATTTCATTTTCATTATTGTTATTATATTATTTGTTGGAAAGTGCAGTGAATTCTAAAATCGGTGAGTTGCTTCATTCATTTTTTTTCTGTTGCGGAATTTCTGATGAACTCCGCTAAAAAGACAAACACGTGACACAACATTGGAAAAAGAACCCGCGAGTAGGAAGTCAGAAATGCAACAGAAATAAAATTGATCGTTATTCAAGATTTATGGCTGTACGGAAATATAATCTCGGGAAAAACAGGAATAAATGGTTTGTGTTTCTTAAATTTTTATCAATTTACAAATGTAATTTTTAGCTATTTTTGTACATTTTAGACATAAATAAAGTGATGTAGAAATAAGTTTGCCTCTTTAAATATTCAACAATTAAATGTAAATATTATACAACTACATATTATCAAGTTGGAAATTTCAGCCGAAATGAAATTTGTATCAATGTTTGTTTCCTCTGATCTCGTTCAAAGATGTGCCCTCCTCCGAATTAAATTTGTATTTGCATATGTTTCTGAAATGGGTTGTTCTGTTCCATAACATCAGTCCCTCAATACAAGATCCAAATGCAACGTTTATATTCTTAGAACGTAGATAAGCGAAACACATGTAAGCAGAAGTATAGATTACATTTATGACACAACAACTACAGTTACAAAGGATTTCCTCATCAAATGGATTCAATAAGTCCCCAAGACTGAAAAGAAGAAGATGTACAAACAAAGTGCACGCTCTTTATGTGAGTGAGTTCACTGACAGTCAAAACCGATGCCCTCACGATGTCCATTTTCCGCGATTTTCAGGTATAATAACGGTTGACGCAGTTCCGTTATTCCTAATCTAATCAGTTAAAGGAATGAGAATAAAACTTAACATAAGGTGCAATAAAATGTACCCATCGGCTGGCACTTAGTGAGTTATGGCGTATATTTATGTAAAGAGAAGCATTCCGTCCCGATGCTGAAATCGACAAAGTTTCGATAATGCATCAGTGTTCATTGGCAAAATTTGAGTCACACACTACCTAAACTCGAACTTCATTACTAGAGATTGCAAAGATTTTTCCCCTGTCCTTAATACTACTTCGGCTTAGCGAGACAGGATTTAACATTCGTTTCGGATAACAGATCTGATGTTTCATAACATTTTGTGCAGTACCGATAGGTAAATTCAATGTAAATTGTCATGTAAGTGCTTGTATGTTCAGTATTGGAAACAAGACTGTATATATTTTTCTCTCTCAATCGTTGTTGACAATGGCTTCTCGGAGGCATGCAGTCGCAATTTATTTTACTATGTGAAAGGTAACAGACTTGCTAAGGCTGTAGTTTATTAAATTTAATTGTTCTACGACGTACATGATCGCTTTTGAAACACACATTCCACCATTAAATGTATCTGGGAAACCAAACACATCTGCATCGACTGAATGAAATACGTCCATGCAGGGACACCACGTAGATGATTTCATCTATGTGGAAAGTCATGAAATGTATTCACAGTTGCGAATATGGGCTACCGTCAGTTATATAATGGAATGACGACAGTGAAAATTTGTGCCGGGCCGGGACTCCAACCCGGAATTCTCGGTTATCGCGTGAGGTCGCCTTACCATTTGGCTATCCTAGCACGACTCACGGCGAGACCCAAGCTTCCATATGCCGTTAATCATGTGTCTACAACCTGTACTCGTACATCCACTTTGCATATTCCTGTGCAGGGGAGAAAGTTTACTTGAAAATCACTTGTCCGGTGTCGGTGGATAAACACGATATTGCAATGCCTGTTTTATTCCGAATTACAATGCAAAGTTCCTTCGGACACGCATGTATATCCGAAGGAACTTTGCACCGTAATTCAGAATAACACAGGCACTGCAACATTGTATGTGGAAAGTGGCCTCGTTGGGTGTTTCAAAAAGTTTCACATACTCCTACAGGACGTAATACTGATCAGAACTAGAAGTCCGAAAGTCAATACCCTCTGAAATACGGGCCATTTTACTCGTGAGGATCAATGTGTACCATTTACGGATGAGGCAGAATTAACAAGAGATGGCATAGTAAATTACCGCAATCCGCACGTGTGGGCAGATGCAAATCCTCGAGCTATCATGGAGATGCGTCACAATTAACGTTCGTAAAAGATTGCCGGTGACAGACTCATAGGACCATACACTTTACCGAAAATATTAACAGCTGCTGTGTGTCATCGGTTTCTGCACTGTGAATTATTTGCGCTGTTGGAGAACGTCACCCTTGCGAAAAAACAGCTACTGTGGTTTATGTACAGCGAGGCAGCATCCCTTCGCGGATACTGCGACAGTACCTCATCGCAACGTTTCATGTTCGATGAGATCTGGTAGCATTGCCTCCCCGTGCATCGGACGTGAACCCATTGCATTTCTGGCTACGATGACATTTAAATGCATTGGTGTATGCCCAACTCACTGGCAATATGCAGAAGTTGCAAGAGCCCGTGACCAGTGCATGTGACGCAATTTGAATGTATCCAGGTCTATCCAGAAGACTGCATGATTCACTACGTAGAAGTCTGAAGGCTATGTCAGTATGCTTGGTAACCACATGCAGCACTCCCTATAGTGTCTATGTTTACGCAGACAAGAATGAAAGGACAGATTGGCCCATATCTCAAATGGTACTGGATCCTGACACGTGATTATGGGAACTTTTCCTCTAGCTTTGACCAATGCTGTCTCCTATAGGCATATGACACCGTTTTTAAACACCCTGTATGTAGCTAAAATTCCCCTTTACTTTTCGTGAAAGATCGTACAAGATTACAACCACTTATTCCACCACTGTTCACTTTTATGCTCTGAATTGTTTATTTGTAAGAGGCAGTCAAATGAAAACGAGATACAGGGAAAAAAGTAAGTAAAATATGTATTCTCACAAAAACAATCACTGTAATTGTTAATACATTTATCCAACTGTGAGACAAAACTTTCAATGCCTTCATGGAAAAATGTTTGTGATTCCCTACGGAATCATGATTGTACCTAGGGTTAGCGAACCTGAAGCTAACAGCAAACAAAAGTATAAAAAATAAAAAACTGATGCTATGGAACTGTTATTTCCATGGAAAAGTATCTCAATGGTGAGCGAGAAGCGTAACTTTTTTTGGACTTTGAAGTACGTAAGATCAAGCATGATGGACTAGCGTAAAAGTTGGTAACATCAGTTATCGAAAAAAAAAAGTTTACTGTCACTAGTCACTGTTTACTTATATCAACAGCGCGTTTTAAAGGCTCCATTATCAAGTGGATTTATATATGTTGGTACGATATGTGTGTGAGGTGTTACGACTTTGGCGTAACCTGTGATACTGAGTAATGCAGAAACAAAACACTATTTCAGCACATAGTTTTGGCAAGTTTTTTGACTAAATAGTATACGTAAATGTGAAAAGAAAACAACTAAAATACAATACCTCCAATGGTCACAGGCTCCTTTATCTGTCGTAATAGATGTGGTGTAACCGCCAGACACCACACTTGCTAGGTGATAGCCTTTAAATCGGCCGCGGTCCGTTAGTATACGTCGGACCCGCGTGTCGCCACTATCAGTGATTGCAGACCGAGCGCCGCCACACGGCAGGTCTAGAGAGACTTCCTAGCACTCGCCCAGTTGTACAACCGACTTTGCTAACGATGGTTCACTGACGATAGTTTAACCTAGCCTTCAGCTACGTCGTTTGCTACGACCTAGCAAGGCTCCATTATCAGTTACTATTGGTATTATTAATCATGTACCGTCAAGACCGACGTTCTTCATTAACGCATTAAAGTTAAGTATTCCACCAGCTACGTCCGTTTTTCTAAATTCTAATTTCCTTTTCCTGTTTCAGACTTCACGCCAGCCTGCGTGAGCTAAAACGCGTTCCTTTCGGCCTCCTCTAGTAACACGCTGTTGGCTCTCCTGCCAACCAAAACAATAGATCACATGCAAACTTTCATACTTTGTAAACAAAGATGGTGTCTGGAAACTACTAGGTGCAAAGAATATATAACAATAACACAAAGATTATTTCTAAGTATAAAGGACATATAGCAAAACAACACTATTGTTTCAGAGTAAGTTTTAAAGCATTGTAGAGATCTTTGGTTTAGTTGATGCATACGTAATACAGTAAATATTCCGAATTAGAGGCATCCTCGAAGAAAAGTTCATGTCTGGCTTCCGACCTGGAAAGTCGTGCTGCAGTCAGATACTGAGCCTCACTCAATACATCGAACATCGTTTCGAACAGGGTAAGATAACAGGAGTTGCCTTTGTCAACCTAACAGCTGCATACGACACTATCCACCACAGGAAGCTGCTGCGGAAAATTTACCAACTCACTAAGGATTACCAACTAACATCCCTTATTGGTACTCTCCAGCAGAACAGAAGATTCCCTCTCTCCATTGTAAGAAAAGCAGATGGCGCGTACAAAAGAATGGCTTACCTCAAATCAGTGTGCTCACCGCTGTGCTCTTCAATGTTCACACTAATGACCAGCCTATAACGGAAAATTCCAGGCTTTCCATCTATGCTGACGATACTGCTGTGGTTGCTCAAGGTAAGACGTTTGAAGAAGTAGAGGAAAAGTTGACTTCTGCGCGAGATACACTTGGCTCTTACTGCAATGCCAATCATCTAAAGCCAAATCCCAACAAGACTCAGGTCTGCGCATTTCACTTGAAGAATAGAGAAGCTCGGCGGGAACTGCACATTATACGTCAAGGCAAAGCGTTGTTCAACAACAGTATATCTGGGTGTTACCCGTGACCGAACTCTGTCCTTCAAGAAACATTGCCATAACACCAGGCTGAAAGTTAGTTCACGGAGTAACATCTTGAGGAAGTTCACATCCACCACCTGGGGAGCAAGTCTTCCCGTCCTGTGAATTTCGGCTCTTGCTTTGTGTGTGTCCGCTGCAGAGTATGCTCCACCATTGTGGAGTGTATCCACTCACACCAAACAGGTTGATATTGCAAGCAATGAGAACGTCCGAATCTTGTCGGGATGTATGAAACCAACTCCAGTCGATAAAATCTACCCGATTGTTGGAATAGCTCCCCTCACTATTAGAAGGGCTGTTGCTGCTGATGTGGAGAGGGCTAAGCAAGCTTATGATCCCCGACATCCACCGCACGATCATCAGGCTGTAGTCCATCGACTGAAGTCGAGAAAGAGCTGCATCGCCAGGACTCAACCACTAGAGGGAACACCAGAGTTTAACCGCATTGCCAAGTGGAAGAGCAAGCCACCACCTGATATCCCTGTAAAGGAAGAGCTATCTCCAGGAAACGACTTGCCCTACCCTATTTGGATATCGCTCAATCGTCTTATGGTGGGCGTTCCTCTTTGCAAGACCAACATGCGAAAATGGGGCATTCTTCCAGCTGATGGAGATATATCCTGCGAGTGCGGAACAACACAAGACCCGGCGCACCTGCTAATTTGTCCTGAACTTGAACAACCCTGCACTACACAGGACTTGATCGAGGGAAACAACAAGGCCATCGGAGTTGCTACCTTCAGGAAATGCTGATTGGATACGGGAATGAATGAATGAATGAGTGTAAATATTTCAAGTGGTATACAAATCTTGTTCTGTCATGTTGCTCTAGCTTAAATTTCGCACTCTTGTCTGTAACCAGGTGACATGTTGTGAAACTCAAATACGATAATCATGTTACCAACAGTGGGAAAATTATACATAAATAACAATTTTGGCTGGACTTCAGATATGGAACACGAAAGGATTGAGAGAAAAACAGGTAAGTTTTGGATATGCTACAGTTGTGGATTTGATAAACTAACATCTATTACGTGTTGCAAGCAAGTAAATGCTGAAGTAATACATTTATACTGAGTTAAAGATAGACAGACAGATATACTATTAATAACGTAAACATGTGTACGCAATATCACTTTGACGTGGAGTTGAAACTGTTGGTTATATTTGGGTGAATCTATTGAGTTTTGTGAGTTAGGCAAGTTATTGTTCATCCGGCACATATCAAAGGAACCACGCAAATAATTAAATTAATTCGTGGGAAGTATGAATGGGGGGATGGGTGGGGGGAGGGAGGAAGAGGGAGAGAGATAGAGAGAGAGAGAGAGAGAGAGAGAGAGAGAGAGAAAGAAAAGTGGGAGAGTCACATAAAAAGGGCGAAAGGAGTAATTGAAGGAGAGCAGAGTTTTCGGAGCAGGGGCTATTAAGATTTGTTACATGTTATAACTAAGTAAATGTTGGAGTAATACACTGATTACGTTTCAAAAATATACTGTTTATATACTGTTTGTCTTATTAATTGATATAGACAGACATAATAGTTATGCTATTAATTGATGTACATACAGACTCAAGCTGACAGGAGGTACAGGCTATTGGTGTGTTGGTGTCTTTGTAAATGAGGCCGTTCCATTGTTTATTTGGCGAATGTCATGGCAGCATAACTGGTTATTTGCGGTAAATGCGAAGGGGAGGGTGGAGGTTGTTTATGTGTGTGTATGTGTGTGTGTGTGTGTGTGTGTGTGTGTGTGTTGCAAATTTAATAATTTAGGCTGCTAGCAGAAATGTTCATGGACAAGTGGGAGACTGATTTTCTGAAGAGAGAACGACTGGTAAAACATGTTGTGTATTGGTACAGATATGTAGATGATATTCTTTGTATGTGGAAAGGTTCCAACAGAAAACTCCATAAATTTGTTGAAATTATGAACCAATGACACACTAACATAAAGGTCAGCATGGAGTTAGGGAGGCCCAACATAAATTTCCTGGACATTAGCCTAAAGACAGAAGACAGTAACCATAAATTTAAAATTTACCGAAAAGATTCCTTCACTGACACTTTCATCCTGGCTTCCTCCCAACATCCTACAACCTGCAAACTTGCAGCATTCCATAACACGATCCACCGTCTTCTTTCTATCCCTATGTCCCAAAAAGACTTTGACCAGAAACTTAACACAATAAAAACAATAACCATAAATAATGAATTTGATCCCATACCACTGATAAAATTTTAGATAAAAAGATGGAGAAGCAAGACAGGTCCCTACTGTCCCCAATGAAAAACACAGACAAACAGGAAAAGAAGTGGTGCAGATCAACTTTTATAGGGAAAACATCAAATAGCATAAGTAACATCTTGAAGGCAAAGGGTTTCTCTGTGTTTTTCTATGTTCCTCAGACAATAGGTGGTTTCCTGTTCAATGCAAATGACAAACAAGCAGCTATCACAAAAAGTGGTGTTTATAAAATCACATGCCGAAAGTGTCAGTCTTGCTACATTGGACAGACGGGGAGGTCAATCTGTAGCAGGCTTAAGGAACACCACAGAAGCTGGAGATTGTAGAAGCCTCAATCAGCCTTTGCAGAACATTGTCTGAACAGAGTAGATGTACAAGTCCTACATACAGAAGAAAGAGGCCCAGACTCGACCAACTACAAATTTTAGAAATTAAAAAACAGATGTGTATATCCCCACAACTATTATTAAACGAGCAAACCCAATTCAATTATTCACCTCTTTTAGATGAGATCACAACCCCAGGATAGAAGCAAAACTTTGGACCCCAGTCCATCCTAGTTAAAAATATCTTAGCTGAAGCATAACTTCAGTCCGGTCATTGTCGTATAATTGGTGAATGTGTAATAATGGATTCAATTTGTTAAAAAAATGGTCATTGATGTAAGTGTACATTAAGCTAAGGACCGATACCTAAGTAATTGACATTGTCTTTGCCTTGTCATCATGTTTATCTATGTATTATCATCTTTGGGAATCAGTAATGTACTTGAAAATGGGCTTATAACCCGAATCCTAGGTTGTGCAATAACATTAATAATAAATTGTGAAACAAGGCTAAGAACAGTGTTTGTGTAGTTAATTTACAATGTTTCACCAAGAACCAACAGTTGATTCAATTAAAAAGATTTAGGATGCTGTTGAAAACAGAGATGATATTATTGTAAATGTTGTCATTTTTATCAGTAAAGAAGGACTCTTGATACAGCGAAATACAAGTCTTGTTTGTCTAATGAGGCAATTGTGCTCCATCAGGAACTTTTATGTTTTTGGCATGTTGTGTAAATTCTGTCGTGTTTCAGAGTGTTCTGTTATTATTGAATCTGTATGTTTCTTTAACGATTTTGAAGAAACATTGTAGCAATGAGCCCACAAGCACATAGCCTTAGGTCACAACCAAAGATACACAAAAACGGGATTCCTATCAGGATTGTAGTGAATTGTAGGAACAGCCCAAAATTCAAACTCAACAAAAACTTTTCATAATCCTTAAAAAAACATATATATTCAATATCAATTATTGTTAAGAGTATATCTGTCTGTCTATTTTTAACTCGTTATCAATGCATTACTCCAGCATTTATTCAGTTATAACACATAACAGATGTAAGATCAACAAACCCACAGCTTTAGCATATTCAAAACTTAGTCGTCTTTCTCTTAATCCTTTCATCCTCCGTCTCTGAATCCCAGCCAGACTTGTTATTTATATATAAATTTTCCACTGTTAGCAACATAATGATTGTACTTAAGGTTTGCAGCATGTCACCTGGTTTCCTACACGAGTACAGATTTTAAGCTGTATGAACGTGACAGTGGAGGTCTCGTATTTACTCTAATGTATGTATGCAGCAACTCTACGAAAGATCTCTATAATGCTTTAAAACTTACTTTGAAATAATAGTGTTGCTTTGCTGTATGTACTTGGAAATAATGTTACCATGGGAGGTGGCGCATGGGTTAGCACACTGGACACGCATTCGGGAGGACGACGCTTAGGCAAATGTCGGGATGGTTCCTTTGAGACGGCACGGCTGATTTCCTTCCCCACCATTCCCTAATCCGAGCTTCTGCTCCCTCTCTAATGACCTCGTTGTCGACGGGACATTAAACACTAATCTCTCCTCCTCCTCGAAATAATATTTCTGTTTGTGCTATATGTTCTTTGCATCTAGTAGTTTCCAATCACAATCATGATGTCATGACCATGATTATGCAGTCACTCCGTGCTCACGTACAGCTTTGCTCATAATGTGTTTAAAAAACCTTGTGTACCAATGTTTTTCTTCCAATACCAGTGTAATAGAACAAAAACGTAGGCTGTGTGTTGATGATGTGTTACAGATCTCATGTGACACACATACATATTTACTAATCATGATGTGATTCAAAAGGTCATCATCCACCTTAAGACATCATCTTAAAAGCAGACAGCACGCGGTATATGAAAGTCCAGTACCTGACACAATTTCACGTTGTAGTAACCAGTAAAGCTGTGAAAAATTCACAGACAGAACTTCGCGATAAATCGTCTATACTGCACCTTCTTTTCAACAGTATGGACGAATTCGTTTGCACTACCGACGACGGCCCACTCTGTTTCACGGCGTCGTACCGCCCTCAGTTAAACTGTCACATTCGTCTCCGTACTCATGATATACTTACATTTCTTAAATAAAGAAAATTCTAAGGCTGACAGATTTCATGTATTTAGGAGCCGCGTTATTTAGTCGGCTCTCAGCGGTGGTAGCGTGCGAAACTGCCCCGTGTGCCAGCGTTTGAACCCCTGGACGTGGTCGGAGCACATTTTCCCAGCACAGGAAGTCTTGTGTACTTCAAGATGTCGACAGAGGCGCTATGCGCAGAAGTTGTCCGACGTCACGTCGTCGGACTAAAATTTAAACACTGTGATGGACACGTAGGTGCCGGCCGGAGTGGCCGTGCGGTTCTAGGCGCTACAGTCCGGAACCGAGCGACCGCTACGGTCGCAGGTTCGAATCCTGCCTCGGGCATGGATGTGTGTGTTGTCCTTAGGTTAGTTAGGTTTAATTAGTTCTAAGTTCTAGGCGACTGATGACCACAGAAGTTAAGTCGCATAGTGCTCAGAGCCATTTGAACCCTATATAACGTACGTTTCATTAACATCTACGCGCCATCTAGCTCTAGCCGCTGTCGTGACCGACATACATTCTTCGCTGAGGAGGTCACAGGCACACAAGACGATTCGGTGTTCGGTGCACCCAACCAGGTTACACATTTTACACCACTCACCCATCAAGCCGTATAGACTGCACCTACCTCACCCACCTGCTTGGCCTTTTCAGACCATGAACCATACATCTACGACGTTACTCTCGCCTGACAACGAGTGTGGCATAGTCATGGTCTGTGGAAATTCGACGTCACCCACCTGACCTCCCCAGACCGTCACCGTATGGTCGAGGAAGCATGGGCGCGACGCCTATGATTCCACCTTATCTTGGCGGCTCTCCTGCGCAAAGCTGACCCTCTGTAAAACATGATTGAGCTGTGGTAAGGAAGCCAAGGCATGGCGTACTAATACCTTGCACTTTTATTATTCAATTCTCCGTGACTGTGCGACGATGCTTTTTTTGCCAGCCAGGCAGGTGGTGGTACACCGAACAAAGGCGCAGATTTCCTTGATCGTGTGCCGTCACCTGGAAGGCACTGTAGTCTGATCTCGGAGCTCTAACTGCATGCCTGAAGAACATCCATCGATGTAACACCTTCTCCAGGAAAGACAACGAAGACGCAGAGGTCTGATCCACGTCCTCACTGATGCAGAAGGCAACCGGCATGAGACCCAACAAACCATCGGCCACGCTCTCCACAATCATTTCGCCAGATTGTATGCAGCTGTACCGCATTCCGTGGAATTGATGACAGAGGTCGCACAACTTACTGCGAGCACTCTCCCAGTGGTCACCAACGTCTCCCTAGAGCCTTGACACTGCTGGACTTTAGCCAGGCCTTCTACAGTGTAGACCACTCCTATCTGCGGGCAGTTCTTCAACACATGGGTTTCGCCAGCGATTTTATCACGGTAATTTTTGTGCCTTTTGAGCGGCGAGACCTCCAGAATGGTGTACAACGGCCGCCTCACACCGCCTCTTGTCATAACACGATCTGTCCGGTAAGCCTGGTAAGGCCGCCGCCTTTCCACGGTTTTATATGCTTTCGCTTCGGAATCCCTGCTCCAGGGACTGCGCCAACGTTTGGAAAGTATGACATTGCATGGGCACCCTTTCTGTTGCATGGCCGATGCAGACAACCTCGTTCTTTATCTGCGCAGTGAGGATGAATGTCGAGCAGCCCTGACGTGGATGGCGACTTACGGCGAAGCATTGGGCAGCTCCCTCACCGTGTCCAGGGTTTTGCCCATTGGTGAGGGCCTACCAGAGAGAAGCGTCGTTCCCCTTAGCATCGCCGCCCTGGTTCGATGTCTTGACACTGAATTCACCGCCGATCTCCGCCAATCAGCCCCTTTTATCATATCCGGAGATTTTTCCTGGACTTCAGTTATGTCTGCCGGTCTTTACCCCTTAGACGGTTGTTACAGATGAAAACAGTTTACCAAGTGTTACAACAATGGCGGCCGCCGAACCCCATCGAAATTAAGTATCCCCAGTATGTGTGGCGGCACATATGGAAAGCAGTCGATCGCGCTTTCTCGAATCCGACGCCCAGTCAGCGTGGCACGCTGACTGTGAATGGCAAACAAGTTAACCGATATCGACTGGATCGCAACATCTAGCCAACTCGCCCCTCTGCTCCCGCTGTGGAGTAGACGAGCCGGCCGGTGGGGCCGAGCGGTTCTAGGCGCTTCAGACTGGAACCTCGCGACCGCTACGATTGCAGGTTCGAATCCTGCCTCGGGCATGGATGTGTGTGATGTCCTGAGGTTATTTATGTTTAAGAAGTTCTAAGTTCTAGGGGACTGTTGACCTAAGATGTTAAGTCCGATAGTGCTCAGAGCCATTTGAACAATTTTTTGGAGTGAACGAGACAGAAGAGCACCAGTTCCACTGTGGTCCAGCGTCCGATGTGTGGACCCCTGTGCAGCGTATTTTGGCGTTTCTTACACGTCAAACACCCGCTCAGATCGATATCCACACACTTTTATTCCCGGCGGGGACTTTCTACCCCACCATCGAAACTCACTATGTGAACTGGATCTGTGGCCACACGAGCCGTTATCTTTGTAATTCTGGCCATAAGTCAGTGCTAGGATATTGGAATTATCTCAACGAATGACACTGCGTCCTAAAACGCAACCCACGCTATCAGCAGTACTTCTCCAATTTCGTAGGGAGCACCTTTAACGATCCTCCTCGCAGCCGGCACTTCCAAGCCGAACCGAACAGAACCGATAACGGAGTCAACTCCCACTCAACGAGAAGACGCGTTTGGACGTGCCGCCCGGCGCACGACCAGCTACTCAAGACGCTCATATACAAAACAAAAACATAAAATATAATAAAAACAAAAAATTAAGAAAATAAATAAAAAACGGAAAACTAATTATGTTAAATTTTCATGGCTTCTCTATGGTTTACTTTCCTTTATCCTTTTTTAGCCCCCTCATAGCTCTAGGTTAGTCTTCCTGGGAGATGGATTAGACAGGGGCCAAAGCCTGAAGTGGTGTTTTTTTATTTAGGGCAAAATTGGCGGTGGAAATTTTTCTTCCATATTTTTGAATCACTTTTATACTCCACAGGGAAACTAAAGTTAAAAAAAAGGCAAGCGTTGCTGCCTCTGGATCACGTGTTCCCGGGTTCCATTCCCGGGTGAGTCGCGGATATTTGGGTTGGCCTCATCATCTCATCGTCATTCGAGTAGTGGACGAGACGGGAAATGGAAAGATTGGAACTCGTACAGGTGCTGATGACCACGATGTTGAAAGCCCCACAAACCAACATCATCATCATCAGGTCACTATCTGTGATTCGTCGTTCCAGCTGTATATGTGCTACTGGCACCTATCCCTCAACGTGTCATGCGACCAGAACATATTTGTTAATTGGATAAGAGCATCAAAGAAAGAAAGTTAAGACGAGGTGATTAGAGTTGGAGCACAAGTACAGATAGAGCAATCGTGAGGAAAAACCAGCCACGTCTTTTCCCCATCTTGATCTCACGCGATATAAGAAAACCAGAAGAAAACTGAAACAGGACGTTTGAATTAAACTCTTCCTAAATGCTAGTCCAGCGTACTAGCCATTGCGTCACCTCGCTCGTTGCAAAATAGGATAAAGGAGAAGAGGGCTCACATGTTTATTGCATTGCGTCGGCTGTATTGTGTCGGCTGTTTATAGAACTATTTGAAATTACGCAAATTGTAGATATCAGAAGGACACAGTGCATTGTCTGATAGTCGCAAGAATATCACATCTGCACGATTGACGTAGCATCCTAAATTCAGTCCAGAACCAAGTTGATGGTGAAGAACGGGTGGTTCCTTTTGCCTGTGGCAGCACTGCATTGTCCACTACTATGCTCAAGCGAAAGTGGAGAGAATTTGCCCTCACCTGAGATGTCTGGCGAGGTGGAAGTGTCTTCGTCCTACATGTTCTCACCCTGCATTTCCCAGTCAGCCATAAATTTGTGGGATGGGCGGAGGTGTAAGGCAGGGAACGATCGGCACTGGATGGTCCCAGGTGATACGTGAGGTAGTGGTTGCTGGTCTGGCTGTTGTAACAGGACCTCCTGTTGTACCTGTGGTGGCAGATTCAGAGGTGACAAAAGGCGTGGGATAGCGATATGCACTTATACAGAAGGCAGTAGTATTGCAAACACAAGGATGAAAGGGCATTGCATTGGTGGAACTGTCATTTGTATCGGGGATTCATGTGAAAAGGTTTCTGACGCGATTATTGCCCCACGACGATAATTAACAGACTTTGAACGCAGAATGGAACTTGGAGCTAGATGCATGGGATAGTCATTCCGGAAATCGTTAGGGAATTCAGTATTCCGAGATCCGCAGTGTCAACAGTATGCCGAAAATATCAAATTTCAGGCATTATTTCTCACCATGGACAACGCAGTCGCCGACGGACTTCACTTAACGGCCGAGAGCAGCTAGTTTGCGTAGAATTGTTAGAGATAAGACACAAGGTACACTGCTCGAAATAAACGCAGAAATCAGTGTGGGACGTACGTCGAACGTATCTGTTAGAACAATGCGGGGAAATGTGGCGTTAACGGGCTATGGCAGTAGACGACCGAAGACGTGAGTACCGTTGTTATCAGCACGACATCGCCTTCAGCGGCTCTCTTGGGCTCGCGACCATATCGGTTGGACATTAGACGACTGGGAAACCGTGCCCTGGTTAGATTAGTCCCGATTTCGGTTGTTAAGAGTTGATGGTAGGGTTCGAGTGTGGCGCAGACCTCACAAAGCTATGGGCCCAAGTTGTCAATAAGGCATTGTGCAAGCTGGTGGTGGCTCCGTAATGGTGCGGGCTGTGCTTACGTGGGATGGACTGGGTGCTCTGGACCAACTGAATCGATCACTAACTACAAATGGTTAGTGCGACTATTTGGAGACCATCTGCAGCCATTCGTGGACTTCGTGTGCTTATATAACGCTGATATTTTTATGGATGAGAATGCGCTACGTCACTGGGCCACAGTTGTTCGCGATGAAGATTCTGGAGAACTGGAGCGAATGATTTAGCCACCCAGATCGCCTGACGTGAATCCCATCGCACATTTATGGGACGTAATCGAGAGGTCAGTTCGTTCACAAAATCCTGCATTGGCAACACTTTCGCAGTCATGGACGACTGTAGAGGCAGCATGGCTAAATATCACTGCAGAGAACTTCCAGCGACTTGTTGAGTTCATGCCACGTCGACCTGCTGACCTACGCCGAGCAGAGGTGCGACACGATATAAGGAGGTATTCCGTGACTTATGTCACCTCAGTGTACGTGGGGCGTATGAAAAGTTCGTGCAAAAATAAAAACTACTTACGTGTTTGGGGTAAATCTTTTTTATTTTTCGACATAGTCTCCTTTTAGACTTATACACTTCGTCCAACGCTGTTCTAATTTGTTGAGCCCTTCCGAATAATAGCAATTGTACAAGTCTGCAAAGTAGCTATTAGTTGCTGCAGTCACCTCCTCGTTTGAATAAAATCTTTGTCCCGCCAGTCCGAGGGAGCCAAGTCTGAAGAATAGGGGGAATGTGAAACGAGTTGGAATCCTATTTCCATTAATTTTGCGACCACAACTGCTGAGGTGTGTGCTGGTGCATTGTCGTGATGGAAAAGGACATTTTTGCGGTCCAATCGCCGACTTTTGTCTTGCAGCTCGGTTTTCAAACGGTGCAATAACGATGAATAATATGCACTGGTAATAGTTTTACCCTTTTCCAGTTAGTCGATGAGGATTATCCCTTGCGAAACCCAAAAGACAATCGCCATAACCTTTCTGGCCGAAGGAATGGTCTTCGCCTTTTTTGGTGCAGATTCTCCCTTGCTAACTCATTGTTTAGATTGTTCTTTGGTCTTTGGAGTATAGTAATGTACCCATGTTTCATCCAGAGTGACGATACGACGCTTAAAGTCCTGCGGATTCTTCCTGAACAGCTGCAAACTGATGTGTCGGCAGCTGGGCCAACACCTTGTAGATCGAAGTGGCTGAAAGTGCACGCTAAACTAACGCAGACGGGCGTGAAGTACTGGAACATGAGACTTATTAATGAATAAGAAGAACAGTACGTAGCTGGAATAATATACTTAACTTTATTCTCTTGTTGGAATACATCTCTTGAATAGTAGTAAGCTATAAGCACTGATACAAATGGCGCCTTGCTAGGTAGTAGCTATGGAATAAGCTGAAGGCTATTCTATCAGTCTCTCGGCAAATGAGAGGAAGACTTGGTAGGTCTGGTCGCAAGCTATGTCGTCCGTACAACTGGGGCGAGGTCTAGTCCGTGTATTGTGACCTGCCATGTGGTGGCGCTAGGATTGCGATTACACAGTGGCGACACGCGGGTCCGACATGTACTACAGGACCGCGGCCGATTTAAGTTACCACCTAGCAAGTGTGGTGTCTAGCGGTGACACCACATTCCTCCCCCGCAAATCGGCGAACGCTCGTGAGATAAGGCTTCCGCCCGCCGTGGGGAGGACCCCATGTTGACGTATGCGATGAGGTGGGGAGCCTAACAACAGGCGAGGCTGTGCCACCCGCACCCGGCCATTCGGTCCGAGGGGAGCTAGGAAACGCCTGCAAACCTAGTCCAGGGTGCACGTCAACATGAGGTGTATGCGCACGTAATGAGACAGAAGGGTCGACCTCCATGTGGTCGGAGCACCCGACGGGCGAAGACGACATCTGGTCCGGAGCGGGCAAGAGGTCCATGGCGGAGGACGGCTGGTCACGGGAAGCGAGCGGCGGCGCGTGACCCAGGGAGGCGCCAGGCGGTTGCAGCGACGCGTCCACTGCGGGCGGCGCCGGCGGCGGCTGCGGCGGCGGCGCGACGCCATGGGGCAAAATGGAAGGCAGCGTCGGCAACACCTGGGGATGAGGCGAGCCAGTAGATGGGTCCCCAAGGCGCTGACCTGACGGCTCCGTCGCTGAAAGCAGACGGGGAGCGGCAGAACCCAGGCGACGACAGAGGCGCAGCTGATTGAGATGCCGACGCACCTCACCAGAGGCCCCCAAAACCAAATACATCGCGCGGCCGAGGCAACGAAGAATGCGCCCTGCGAGCCAACGCCGTGAACCGCGATAATTGCGATAATAGACAACGTCGCCAAGAGCAAAAGCAGGAGCCTGCCGCTGCACAGGAACCTGATGCGGCGGATGTAGCAAAGACATCAGGGTGCGATGAGATCGACCATGGAGCAATTCAGCCGGCGAGCGACCATCGCGGGGCTGAGAGCGATACGAAGACAAAAAGAGCAACAAAGCGTCCTCCCGAGAATGCGACTCTTTCAATTTCAACATCTGGGACTTGAAAGTCCGGACCAATCGTTCAGCGGCACCGTTTGACTGAGGCGAAAACGGCGCGGACGTCAGATGTTGAATACCATTGGCCTTGCAGAATGACTGAAATTCTGCGGACATGAATTGTGGGCCATTGTCGGAAACAAGAGTCTGCGGAAGACCGTCAATGCAAAAGAGAGCAGACAAGGCTTGGATTGTGGCAGAAGACGTCGTGGAAGACATCCGGACAACAAAAGGAAAATTACTGAAAGCATCGACCACAACCAACCATCGAGCATTCCAGAATGGACCAGCAAAATCGATGTGCAAGCGTTGCCAAGGGGAAGTGGCGTTCGGCCATGCAAAGAATTTACGCGGCGGTGCGGATTGGTGTTCGGCACACGCCACGCAAGAGGAGCACATATTCGTAATCGCAGCATCGATTCCGAACCAAGTACAGTGCTGACGAGCAAGTTGTTTCGTACGCACTATACCCCAATGTCCTTGGTGAAGAAGCTTTAAGACAGAGGACTGCAACGAACGTGGGACCACGACTCGGGATTGATCATTATCAGAACGCAACAACAAAACACCACGTCGTACAAAAAGTCTCTCCTTGTGAGCAAAAAAACGGCGAACCAAAGGATCCTCGATCCGTGACTTTGACAAGGGCCATTGCGTAGCAACAAAACGCAAAACAGTAGCAAGGACAGGGTCAGCAGCTGTGGCTGTAGCTACACGACGAAAATCAATCGGGAACGATGCGACCACGTCATCGGCTTCCGAATCAATGAACATGCAAGCAAGTTCGGAAGAATCGAATGCTTTATCCTCAGCAACAGGCAAACGGGACAACGCATCAGCGTTTCCGTGCTTAGCAGTGGACCGATACAAAATATCGTAGCGGTACTGCGAGAGAAAAAGTGACCAGCGAATGAATTTCTGCGCTGTACGTGGAGGTACAGGCTTGTGCGGATGAAAAAGCGATGTCAACGGTTTGTGGTCTGTGATGATGGTAAAGTGACGACCATACAAGAAGTCATGGAACTTGGTAACACCAAACACGAGAGCTAAAGCTTCTTTCTCTATCTGTGAATAATTTCTTTGCGCAGATGAGAGCAAGTTGGACGCAAAGGCAATAGGGCGATCATGCGAGCCATCTTTGTGCGCAAGCACAGCACCGATCCCGAAATCCGATGCATCAACCATCAACAAAAGGGGTTTTCGGGGATCGAATGGCGTAAGGCAAGTATTTGAAAGTAACGCCGATTTCAACTGGCGAAAGGCGCGTTCGCATTCCGTCGTCCAGACGAACGGAACACCTTTACGGCGTAAGCGATGTAGCGGAGCTGAAATGGAAGAAGCATTGCGCACAAACTTAGCATAGTAATCAATTTTACCCAGCACACTCTGTAGCTGTTTCAAATTCTGCGGAGCAGGTAAGTCCTGTATGGCACGGAGGTGCTCTGGACTCGGATGTATACCTTGGGCATTTATGACATGCCCCAGGTAGGGTAAGTCCCGAGCAAAAAACACACATTTGTCCTTTCTCAAGCGAAGACCATTCTGACGCAATACCTGAAATAATGTTCGGAGATTTTGCAAATGTTCTGCTTCTGTCTTTCCTGAGATTACAATATCGTCCAGATAGTTCGCAGCAGTAGGGACCGACGCACAAATAGTTTGTAAATATTGCTGAAACAATGCAGGGGCGGATGCACACCCGAATGGCAGTCTTTTGAAGCGATACAAGCCAAGATGCGTGTTTACCACCAAGACGCGCTGGGAGTCTTCGTCCACAGGTATCTGCAAGTACGCATCTGCTAGGTCCAATTTTGAAAAATATTTTCCCGGGCACAGTTTGTCAAAAAGATCTTCCGGACGGGGCAAAGGAAAAGTAGCAGTCACAAGTTGTGGATTCACAGTTGCCTTGAAGTCCACACAAAGTCTCAGTTTTCCGGAAGGTTTTGGCAAAATTACTAAGGGTGAGGCCCAGAGAGAAGCCTGCACACGTTCTATTACACCTTGAGATTCTAAATCGTGTAATGTTCTGGCGACCTCATCACGCAATGCGTGGGGAACATTGCGCGCTCTGAAAAATTTCGGTTGCGCGTTGTCTTTCAATTCCAAATGTGCTTCATAGTTCTTAGCGCAACCAAGGCCCGGTGCAAAAATGTCTGCAAATTCTTCACAAAGACTAGAAACACTGGCGGAAGGCACAGTCTGATTCACTGATAGGACCTGATTTACTATAGACAAATTAAACAATTGAAACAAATCTAAGCCAAACAAGTTCACTGCAGAAGTAGAACGAAGAACGTAAAATGAGACAAGTTTTGATTGTCCCTTGTATGTTGCAAGAAGGCTGCACTGTCCTAACACAGGGATCTGCTGTCCTGAGTAACTAGTTAACTTAACATTTGCGGCACGCAATGGCGGTTGGCCCAGTTGTTTGTACGTGTCGTGATTAATCAATGAAACTGCAGCTCCGGTATCGAGCTGGAATGGGATCACTTTGCCTTCAAAGTCTAAGTCCACAAAAAGTTTATTGTCCTGCTGACGACAAGAGCGACTGTCACGTGCAAATTGAACTGAGACAGGTACAGAAGCACTTGCGACTTTACGGGATTTCCTGCGACGTCGACACACACTTTGGGTGGGACGAACACAGTCACTGTTAGCTAAAGTGTCACTGGACGGGTGGGAATGAACTACATTAATGTCCATGGGCGAAGGTCCACGAGCCTGATTGTCCTGGGTGCGATTCCGGCGCGAAGCAAAAGGCCTGGAATTATTGCGATTGTCTGATCTAAGCTTCTTCTGGCAAACACTTTGAACATGTCCCTTCTTTTGACAGTAAAAGCAAATAGCTTGGCGTGACGGGCAATTTTCACGCGAATGTCTAGTTGCACACCGCGGGCATGATTTCACTGCAGTTGCTTGCTTACGCGGCGCACGTGTTTGCGAGCGCGGCTGCGACGGGCGCGAGGGCCGCTTAGCGTCCCGTGCAGCGGGCCCGGCGGGCTGATTAATGTGACACACTGCTGGCGAAGTTTCAAATGAGTCCTGAGCAAAGTCAAGTGTGTCTTGCCTATCCAATATGTCTATCACTTGTTGAAGGGAGGGATTGACGAGTTTCAAAATCTGTTCCCGTATGCGAACATCAGAAACGTTCTGTGCTATTGCATCACGCACCATAGTATCTGAATAAGGGAGGCCACAGTCACATTCAAAGGCACACTCCCTAGTAAGTCCTTGCAAAGTTGCAACCCACTCCCGATTAGTCTGACCGGCCGTACGTTTTGTACGAAAGAACGTATACCGTTTTGCAACTACATTGACTGTTTCTTTGAAATAGGCATCTAAAGCAGACAAAATTTCTTCGTAGGACAGAGTTGCTACGTCGCGTCGGGGAAACAATTTCACTATCACACGGTAGGTAGACACACCGACACAAGAAAGCAAAAACGGCTGCCGCTCTTTACCTTGTATTCTGTACGCGGCGAGATGAAACTGGAACTGGCTGGCCCACTCAGTCCAGGTTTCGCACGTGGCCTCAAAGGGCCTAAATGGCGGTGCGACAGCGTTGTGTGGCTGCGGTAACGATGAAGCGGCGGCTGCCGCATCAGTTTGCAGCGCACGTTGACCCTGGACGAGCTGTCCAAGGGCTTCCAATAACGCCTGCGTCTGCTGATTCTGCAAGCGAAAAAATTCGGACAGTACATCTGGAGATTGTGGCGAAGCCATGACACAAGCAAATCAGAGCACAAAAAGGGAAAAAGAACAAATCAGTCCAAAGCAGAAAAAACACTATCCCATCCTCGTCGCCATGTGATGTGTCGGCAGCTGGGCCAACACCTTGTAGATCGAAGTGGCTGAAAGTGCACGCTAAACTAACGCAGACGGGCGTGAAGTACTGGAACATGAGACTTATTAATGAATAAGAAGAACAGTACGTAGCTGGAATAATATACTTAACTTTATTCTCTTGTTGGAATACATCTCTTGAATAGTAGTAAGCTATAAGCACTGATACAAATGGCGCCTTGCTAGGTAGTAGCTATGGAATAAGCTGAAGGCTATTCTATCAGTCTCTCGGCAAATGAGAGGAAGACTTGGTAGGTCTGGTCGCAAGCTATGTCGTCCGTACAACTGGGGCGAGGTCTAGTCCGTGTATTGTGACCTGCCATGTGGTGGCGCTAGGATTGCGATTACACAGTGGCGACACGCGGGTCCGACATGTACTACAGGACCGCGGCCGATTTAAGTTACCACCTAGCAAGTGTGGTGTCTAGCGGTGACACCACACAAACCATCCTTGCAACACTTCACACGATTCCGTTTTTGCTCAAGCGTGAACAATCGCGGAACCAATCTTGCGGACAGCTTTCTCATGTCCAAATGTTTATGCAAAATATTATGTATCCGTTCATTGCAGATGCCCACAGCACCAGAAATCTCAAGCACATTAACTCTTCTGTCATCCATCAACATATCATGGATTTTATCAATGATTTCTGGAGTCATAACCTCCACAGGGCATCCAGAACGGTCAGCATCACTTGTGCCCATATGGCCACTCCGAAAATTTTGAAAACACTTATAAACTGTTCTAATCGAAGGTCCGGAGTCACCGTAATGTTTATCAAGCTTCTCTTTAGTCTCCTGAGGCGTTTTGCCTTTTGACAATCACTCGACATCCTTGATGCACATGAATGGCAAACAGAAAGAAATAGACCAATATGGAACTTGGTGTGCACTTTTTCCAAAGATGCTACTAACTAAACATGACCTCAGTATCCGCCGGTGGTGCCATCTCTCGGGCTTTGCACGGACTTTTCAAACGCTCCTCGCATATGAGCACCATAAGCGGAGTTGATTCTGATGGCACTGAAGCATTACATCTCAGAAAATCACTTTGTACATTATTTAGTCGTAGGTAGACTCGATTATGACGGTAGTCCTTGTGGCCACGTTCCTGGAAGTTCCTGGGTGTAAACAGGTAAGCAAGAATAGTGTTGTGGCCTTGGATCTGTGTGCAGCAGATGGAGAAGAGTGGTGGCCTTGGTGTGGTGTGATATGTGCACACGAATCAAATCAGGGCAGCTTCAGTGCACATTATTCGTTCAGCTTTCCCATTTTACCCTGAGAGTGGAACGTGCTGAATTTTGTTGTGTCTAGAAAATCCAAGAATTTTTTGGAAATTAAGTAATATAAATTGTCTAGAACGATAGTGTGAGGGAGAGGGGGGAGAGCCACAATGCTAGGAAAATCTGGCAAAATCACTGCCACCTCCAATCAAATGGATTCAGAAAAAGGCCTGGTGAAGTAAATGTGGATCTACTCACAATGTTGTGTTACGATAGGCTAGGAGGGAAAAGTGGCTCATGGAGCACGCTCCTACTCTTTACACCTTGTGAAACCGTGGAAAAACGCTAGTGAAGTCCTCGAACAGGTCGTTTTAGATTTTGCTTACTGTTGGACACAAGACGATAATTCAGACGTGAAAAATATGAGGTAACTAATTTTGTGACACATTTTTCAGGCTGGTTAGGGAAATTGCAGCGCTGTTATCAACTTTGAAGGGAACTAGGTGCTAATTGATACTGGTGTTATTTCAATCTTACAGGGAGAATTTCGTGTGTGGCTCACTGGCGCATACGCTTGCTGAGCCGTAGCTCTTGTGGGCAGTCACGCCGCGAATGAGTGCGAAAACACTAAGAACAGGACTGAAGTGCTGAGAAGCGCTTTGTCGGTTGACTGCGCAGTGCTGAGAGGGCCGGGCAGCTTGTTCCGTGTGCGATCAATACTGGCGTAACTGGAATACGAAGATATATAGGTTAGTCATAGCAGCCTGAAAAGCTTGTAAGAGTGTCGAGGGAAGGTTGTGTCGAGAAATAATTGTTAGAAAATAAATTGGATGCGTTGCGCCGTTTCCGAGTTACACTCCTGGAAATGGAAAAAAGAACACATTGACACCGGTGTGTCAGACCCACCATACTTGCTCCGGACACTGCGAGAGGGCTGTACAAGCAATGATCACACGCACGGCACAGCGGACACACCAGCAACTGCGGTGTTGGCCGTCGAATGGCGCTAGCTGCGCAGCATTTGTGCACCGCCGCCGTCAGTGTCAGCCAGTTTGCCGCGGCATACGGAGCTCCATCGCAGTCTTTAACACTGGTAGCATGCCGCGACAGCGTGGACGTGAACCGTATGTGCAGTTGACGGACTTTGAGCAAGGGCGTATAGTGGGCATGCGGGAGGCCGGGTGGACGTACTGCCGAATTGCTCAACACGTGGGGCGTGAGGTCTCCACAGTACATCGATGTTGTCGCCAGTGGTCGGCGGAAGGTGCACGTGCCCGTCGACCTGGGACCGGACCGCAGCGACGCACGGATGCACGCCAAGACCGTAGGATCCTACGCAGTGCCGTAGGGGACCGCACCGCCACTTCCCAGTAAATTAGGGACACTGTTGCTCCTGTGGTATCGGCGAGGACCATTCGCAACCGTCTCCATGAAGCTGGGCTACGGTCCCGCTCACCGTTAGGCCGTCTTCCGCTCACGCCCCAACATCGTGCAGCCCGCCTCCAGTGGTGTCGCGACAGGCGTGAATGGAGGGACGAATGGAGACGTGTCGTCTTCAGCGATTAGAGTCGCTTCTGCCTTGGTGCCAATGATGGTCGTATGCGTGTTTGGCGCCGTGCAGGTGAGCGCCACAATCAGGACTGCATACGACCGAGGCACACAGGGCCAACACCCGGCATCATGGTGTGGGGAGCGATCTCCTACACTGGCCGTACACCACTGGTGATCGTCGATGGGACACTGAATAGTGCACGGTACATCCAAACCGTCATCGAACCCATCGTTCTACCATTCCTAGACCGGAAAGGGAACTTGCTGTTCCAACAGGACAATGCACGTCCGTATGTATCCCGTGCCACCCAACATGCTCTAGAAGGTGTAAGTCAACTACCCTGGGCAGCAAGATCTCCGGATCTGTCCCCCATTGAGCATGTTTGGGACTGGATGAAGCGTCGTCTCACGCGGTCTGCACGTCCAGCACGAACGCTGGTCCAACTGAGGCGCCAGGTGGAAATGGCATGGCAAGCCGTTCCACGGGACTACATCCAGCATCTCTACGATCGTCTCCATGGGAGAATAGCAGCCTGCATTGCTGCGAAAGGTGGATATACACTGTACTAGTGCCGACATTGTGCATGCTCTGTTGCCTGTGTCTATGTGCCTGTGGTTCTGTCAGTGTGATCATGTGATGTATCTGACCCCAGGAATGTGTCAATAAAGTTTCCCCTTCCTGGGACAATGAATTCACGGTGTTCTTATTTCAATTTCCAGGAGTGTATTTAACACTGAAGTTAGCCAATGAGGTCGGTGCGCGCGCAAATTGAAGCACTTGCACGCGCTGAAACGGGGTAATGCACAGACATCTATGGGTCCGTGAGTTACCACTTATTGAAATGCTCACTACCAGTTAAAATATGCATTTTTCGGAAGTGACGAATTTAAGCTGGCTGAGCAAAAGTTACGTTTGTTCGGTTTGAGGAAACCAAACTAAGTACAAGACTGGCGACATCACCTCCGGCAGCCTTCTCGAATTTGCGTGCGTAACGGCCTGATCCTTCGGTGCTAAATAACGCGTCGAATTCTTTCCTTAACAATTGTTTCTAAGCACTGCCGCCCCTGCAAAATCTTTACGAGCTCTTCGGACTGTTTCTGACCACACTGTATATCTTGACCTGTGCCTGGTTTATTTGAGAATACGCATGTCTCGCAAGATCAGAAGTTTCTGCGACCCGTATGACCTCTTCTACAGGTGTATCTGATAATTTCAAAATTTATTGGATCACTGTCTTTACAGTCCCCTGTCTTGTGTACGCTGCGGTACGCTGCACCATTACGTCAGCCGCTAATGAATCGGCATAAGAGGTTAGGAGCCCTTGGCATGCAAAAGAGCACTTGCGGCTTAAACCGAAAAGATCAGCAATCAACGCCTTTTAATATTCGCCAGCTTCCTTTTGCGATCGATGAAAACGCAATCTGTATGTTAAAACGCATTTTTACGAAGATATACTGTTAGTAAATCACGTACTTGCGAAATTGATGGGGCAGGGCTTGTGAGTGGGGGCAGTTAATCCAACAGATGGAACATTTATGGTCCAGACCAAGAAAGATGACATGTCTCTTCGCTATAAGCATCCTTTACACTATACACTGCGAAATTTCATTGTTGTCGCTTGAGATTTGAATGCCTGTGTCCAACGTCACCATACCGTGGTGTAAGTATCAGTAGGACGTGCTGACAGCGCTGCGGGCTGCAGTTGGATGGCCATCTCTATTCACTATTGTGGTTGTTTCAAACATACCTGTCTTCTGTTGGTAGTGAGACGCTTCTTGTTGCTGGAGCTGGTATTCTGCCAATTTCAGTTCCATTTCCCTAAATTCAGAGATTCCAAATCGCAGCAACTCGTCGATGATGTTGTGTCAGTGCTACGTCTCTATTTATTGAACAGTCTGAGGACACATGAAATGCCAATACAAGAAGGATATACGTCTAGTACACGGCCTGGTAGTCGGCGGCGATATACGCGAAGGTGGCCAAAGTCATGGGAAAGCGATATGGTCATATATAGAAGGCGGCAGTACCGCGTACACAACGTATAAAGGGGCAGACCTGTCGTTTCTACTCAGGTGATTCATGTGAAAAGATTTCCGAAGAGATTGTGGTCGCACGGTGGGAATTAGCACACTTTCAACGCGGAATGGTACTTGGAGTTAGTCGCATCGAACATTACATTCTGGAAATAGTTAGAGAATTCAATATTCCGAGATCCACAGTGCCGAGAGTGCGCCATTACCTCTCACCACGGACAACGCAGCCGCCGACGGCCTTCACTTAACGACCGCGAGCAGCGGCGTATGAGCAGCGTTTTCAGCGCTAACAGAAATACAACACTGCATGAAATAACTGCAGAAATCAATGTGGGACTTACCACGAACGTATCCGTTAGGACAGTGCGACAAAATTTGGCGTTAGCAGGCTGTAGCAACAGACGACCTTTGCTAACAGCACGACTGCACCTTCAGTGCCTCTCCTGGGCTCGTGACCATATCGCTAGGACCCTAGACTGGAACACCGTGGCCTGGTCAGATGAGTCCCAGTAAGAGCTAAGGGTAGGGTTCCAGTGTGGCGTAGACGCCACGAAACCGTGGATCCAGGTTGTCAACAAGGCACTGTGCAAGCTGCTGGTGGCTCCATAACGGTGTGGGCTGTGTTTACGTGGAATGGACTGGATCCTCTGGTCTAACTGAGCCGATCATTCACTGGAAATGTTTATATACGGATACTTGGAGCCATTCGTCAACTTCATATTTCACAACACCGACGGGATTTTTAGGATGAAAATGCGCCATATCACCGTCCCACAATTTTTTGCGATCAGTTTGAAGAAAATTCTGTACAATTGAAGCGAATGATTTGGCCACCTCGAGCGCCCGACGTTAATCCTATCGTTCATTTATGGGATATAAGCGAGAGGCCAGTTCGTGCACAAAATCCTGCACCGGCAACACTTTCGCAATTATAGACGACTATAGAGGCAACACGGCTCAATATTTCTGCACGGGACATCCGACGACTTGTCGAGTCCATGCCGCGTCGAGTCGCTGCACTAAGCCGAGCAAAAGGAGGTCCGACACGATATTAGGAGCTATCCCATAACTTTTGTTACAACCGTGTACAAATCCGTACCGTTGAAGAAACAATCGAAATACAGTCCACTGCCAACGTACGTAAACAGCACTTAAACAAATACTCGTGACTGGAATAGTGATACAGAATGCAGGCAGCCCGGTAGTCATCGCAAGATGATCCGTTCAGTAAACACCCGAACGTATCAGGTCGATGCGGAAGATGAATAATAAGTGTAGTGAAACTTGCTGCTGGACTGAAACTCGACACCGGAACGTTTTTCCTTTCGCGGACAAGTGCTCTGTCGACTGAGCTATCACTCCCACAGCGCCCGTTCCGCCAGTACCTCTCTTCTATCTTCCAAACATCACACAGTTTCTCCTTTCATACACGAGTGCCAGTCCCGCAGGATAACTTACGTGAACCTTGGAAGACACGTGAGTGACACTGGTAGAGCTAGAGCAGTGAGCTTGGTGTGTGCTCACTAGTTAGTGCAACTGAATCGTCCCTATTACTGAGACGTGGAGCATTGAAAATATATCACGTATGCAGTTAATTTCACTACCTGACAAAGGAATTGAAGAACCCACAAGACATTGACATCTACGTCAGTACTCTGCAAGCCACTTGACGGTGTGTCGCTGAGGGTACTTACGGTACCACTAACCGATCCTCCCCTTCCCTGTTTCATTCACAAATGATTGTCGGTAAGCCTTTCTATTGGCTCTAATTGCTCAGATTTTCTCGTTGTGATCATTTTGCATGAGGTATGTGGGAGAAAGTAATATGGTGGCCGACTCCTCACAGGATGTCCTCCCTCTAAATTTCAATATCAAGCCTCACCGTGATGCACGACGTAGCGTATGATACTGGAGTTTGTTCCGAATCTATGTAAGACTCTCGCGCCGACTGAACGATCCCGTGACGAAATGTGCCGCTCTTCGTCCGTTCTTCTCTATCTCTTCTGTCAGTCCTACCTGAATGATCAACAGTGCTCACGAATGGGTTGAACAAGCTCCCTGTAAGCCACTTCTTTAGTGGGTGAAATACTGAAATACATTTCCTTAAGATTCCTCCAATGAATCTCAGTCTGGCTTTTGCTTTCCTGCTATTTCTTTATGTGGACATTTCACTTAAGTTCGCTCTGGGTAGGTAGTCCTAGATATTTTACGGCGAGTACCGTGTCCAGCAATTTGACATAAACAGTGTAGTTGTTCATTAGTGGCTTTCTTTCCCTGTGTATGCGCAGTATATTACATGTATTTACGTTCAGTGTGGACTGACAGTCCCTGAGACATTCGTCAACGCTTTGTAGGTCCTGCAAATCGTTGCTGTCTTCTGGCCTTCTTGCCTCCTTATACACAACCGCATCATCTGCGAACAGCCTTCAAGAGCTTTCGACGCATACTGATAGGTCATTTATATACATTGCAAAAAGTAACAGACCTATCTCACTTTCTTGGGGCACCCCTGAAATCTTTACGTCTGTCGATTTTGTTCCGTGCGGGAGGAAGTCGCGAACCAGTCGCAAATCTGCTCCGATGCTCGGTAAGCTTGTATTTTTTTTCACTAAACAGCAGTGCGGGACAGTGTCAAATGCCTGCCTGAAGTCGAAGAATACGGCATCAACTTGAGCGCCGATGTATACAGCGTGGTGGATCTTACAGATGAACAGACCGAACTGCGTTTCGGAATGATCTCTGTTTGCGGAAGCCATTTTGATTTTTATAAAGGAGATTTTCACTCTCCAAAAAAGTCATAAAACTTGAGCATGAACCACGTTCCATTATTTTACAACAGATGGACGTCACCGATATAAGCCTCTGATTATCTGTAGCTGTCCTATGACCCTTCTTGAAAACGGAAATGACTTGTGCTCTTTTTCTAGACGCTAGGTACGCTTGGTTGATCCAGCAATCTACGATAAACTGCTGCTAGGAAAGGAGCAAGTTTTCTCACATAATCTCTGTGGAATTTCTGTCATATCGTACATGTCTGGTGCAGATCCCAGACTGACGAGTAGTAATCAGGTGTCGGTCGAACGACTGCTACGGTCGCAGGTCGCATGGATGTGTGTGATGTCCTTAGGTTAGTTAGGTTTAAGTAGTTCTAAGTCTAGGGGAATGATGCCCTCAGAAGTTAAGTCCCATAGTGCTCAGAGCCATTTCTTGGTCGAACGAGTGTTTTGTAACCTACTTCCTTTGTTGATGGACTATATTTCCTGAGGATTATTCCAATGAATCTCAATCAGTAAGGAAATCTCGAACCCAGTCGCAAATCTGGTCTGATACTCGGTAAGCTCGTATTTTTTTTTTTCACTAAACGACAGTGCGGGACAGTGTCAAATGCCTTCCTGATGCTGTGAATACTTTTACGTGGTCGTTCCACTTCAAATCGCTCCGTACACTTTCTCCTAGATATTTTGTGGAAGTAGCGGCTTCCACTGATCGCCCTGCAATGGAATAATCATTCAATGCAGATCTAACTGATTAAAGCTGCAATTCATTGCGACAGGTACAACGGCCACCAGAGAGCATTAGTGTTGCTCGTGTTTAGTCATGTTACCAGGCCTGGTAGTGTAGAAAAGGGGCATGAGAAGCTTCAGATGATGAGTGATCACTTTGAAGGGCACGGAGATGCCACGTACTCGTGTAAGGCAGCGTTATCAGCATCTGATGGAGAATAAAAGAAGTTTCATTTTGGCTTTCCATATGGACGACTGGTCGAATGGTGCAATATACAGATTTGTGGGCATTCGGATGTGACAGTGGGCCGATCTTAGACTGCATACTAGTCGTCATATTACCCAAGTTACCATTCGATCATGTCTGACCACCACAAGGGAGGATCGCTTTATTGTTCACCAAGCACAACGGAACCCCTTCAAATCTGCGCTTGCTATCCGACAACAAGTAAGGAAGTCCTTGCAACGTTTGTAGCATCTAACATCATTGGTCGTACACTTCCAGCAGCCGATACTTGTTATTGTAATCACTTAAATAAAATGTCATATCCTCTCAACCCGTAAAGTTTCATTCTGGCCGGCCGGAGTGGCCGTGCGGTTAAAGGCGCTACAGTCTGGAACCGAGCGACCGCTACGGCCGCAGGTTCGAATCCTGCCTCGGGCATGGATGTGTGTGATGTCCTTAGGTTAGTTAGGTTTAATTAGTTCTAAGTTCTAGGCGACTGATGACCTAAGCAGTTCAGTCGCATAGTGCTCAGAGCCATTTGATCCATTTTTTTTTTTTCATTCTGTTTCCTCTTCCTCTTCTGGGCGTTTCACTTTTTTGTCAGGGTGAATCATCTAAAACTGGCACCGTAGATTTTGAGGAAATCGAAAGTGCTATTGACGTGCGGTTTTCACACAGTGGATTGGTAGTCAGGGGCTCGTTTTGTTAGGCAATCAACAGATTGTAATAATACTTAGAAAGCGTACTTTTATGTAAATATACCGCTTTTTTAAATGGAACAATGCTTACTATCATTAATAAACCAAAATTAGGGTAAATTAGAATATCAGTGATGTTTGTTGCAGGATTGTAGTGCGAGTCGTTTACGAGATACGTACTTTGATAAGTTCCCACATCTGTGGTAGCAGAACAACGTAGGTGCATGCCCTAGTTATATGGATTCTGACCAGTAACGAGACAATTGACACATGTGTTCAAAATGACCACCGGCAGAGTCAATACACGCTTCCAGTCTGGTGTGGAACGACTGCTGCACACGTGCTAGCATTTCGGCGGAGATATCCGAGCAGGCTGCAGTGATATGTATTTGCGTTATCACGGGTGTAGTTGGCCTGTCCTTGTAGACAGCGTCTTTCGGCTTTTCCCACAGAAAAAGGCTACAAGCGTAAAATCCGGGGAACGGGATGGCCAAAATACAGATCCTCTGCGTCCAATAAAACGTTTTGGAAACAAATCGTGAAGACATGCCGTAGTTCAAATTGTTCAGATGGCTCTGAGCACTATGGGACTTAGTCCCCTAGAACTTAGAACTACTCAAACCCAACTAACCTAAGGGCATTACACACATCCAAGCCCGAGGCAGGATTCGAACCTGCGACCGTAGCGGTCGCGCGGTTCCAGACTGCAGCGCCTAGAACCGCTCGGCCACTCCGGCCGGCTGCCGTAGTACTTCGTGCACTATGGTGTGGTTAACCACCATGTTGGTACCACAGGTTCCTCCTAGTCTGAAGAATAAGGTCTCCTAGTATCCGCGGAAGATGGTCTGTCAGAAAACTGCGATACTTTTGCTTGTTCAGTGTTCTTTCTATGAAAAACGGGCCTATGAGCTGATGGTTCATTATCCCGTACCACACGTTTACACTCCATGGGGACTGACGTTCCACCTGTCGAAGCCAATGGGTATTGTCAACAGTCTAGAAGTGCATGTTTCGGCGGTTTATCTGGCCATGATTGGTAAATGTGGCTTCAACACTAAACAAGATACGTGATGTATCTGGAATATCCTGTCTTAATGCTCATGTACAGAAGTTACGCGATTCTCATAATCGTTTCCGTGTATCTCTTGATGGAGAGAGGTGTGATAGGGATGGAACCTATGTCGATGGAGAAGGCAATAGGACGCTTGCCTGACTCATGGCACTTCCTTGCCTGACTGCGCGGGAGCTAACGTGCCGATCAACTGCAACAGCAGCAAGAATATTAATTTCCCCCTTTCCTGTCGTCAGTTATTTCATTTTGTTAAGTTGTCTACGTGTTACACTACCACTTTCACGTAACTGGTTGAACAATGTGGTAAACAGTTGCCGAGATGGTTGACGTCTGTTGTGCTACCTTGCCGCATACACCATACAAGAACTAACTGCATTCTTTCTAACTCTCCATACACCATAAGCATTTCGCCTTTTCCAGCATTGGTAAATCCCATCGTCCACTTCAAGTCGCAGCAAATTACAATACATGGTAAAAGATGAGCACTAGAATCCTTCAACAAACACCATTGACAATCTAATTTATGCTACTTTTAGTCTGTTAATGTCAGTTCATTATAAGTGATTTTTTCCCTTATTATGGTGTAAATAACGCGTCCCCAAACTTTCCCAAAATATTGTTGATACACACTGTGCATGTAGTGACGATCTCGTTTTTCATGTTCGAGGTGTGATGTCTGTGACAGTCCCAACGTGTTAATAATATCCTGGGTGCCGCAGGGACGGATGTAGGCTTCCTAGCTCCCGGGACAACATTCTAATTCGGCGCCCCTCTCCCCACCTCCCCCGTCTTATCGCTGTTTTTATTAGTTTCAGTTCACTAAAACTGCTTTCATTTGATGAAACTGAGACAAGCATTGTTACACAAATACTAAATGCTGTTGTCGCACTCAAATATGCATGCCGTAGACCATTTTGGTAAATGTCTGCCATATCTGGTCACTAATCGTTAAAAAGTGAGTGAAACTTTCACAGATCTCTGCACCACTTTCATTGAATTTTGCATATCTGATAATCTGCGACATCTGCTCAAAATGACTTACATCAGGAGTGCAATCAAACATGATAGAAAAGTATTTTACGTTCTTAATAACACTCACTATTTGTTCCTTTAATTTTGTATCCAATTATTCCCAAAAATTCATCTAGGATGCCATGTGAGAAGTAACTGACTTGGTATTTTTTGTGACGATTCATATCCTCTCACAGTGTGTAGTGGTAGCGAGACAATAAGTCAATGGTGTTTCAGAACTTCTTACATCTTGGATCAAAGTCAAGACTTTCATTTGAACCTCTAAAAGGACTGCTCTGTTTTGCCAGATGCAAATCACATCAACAGTGACAACTAAAACTAATTTCAAATGCTTCTACTCCTCCGATACTTATTGCAACCTTTTGTCAATCCGGCCGCTGTGACCGAGCGGCTCTAGGCGCTTCAGTCCGGAACCGCGCTGCTGCTACCGTCGCATCTCGTTGCCTCGGGCATGGATGTGTGTGATGTCCTTAGGTTAGTTAGGTTTAAGTAGTTCTAAGTTCTATGGGACTGGTGATCTCAGATGTTAAGTCCAATAGTGCTCAGAGCCGTTTGAACCATTTAACCTTTTCCACAGAGTGAGACCGTCCTTAGTCAAAATAAAAAGATTTTTCTCAAATAAGTTATCATGAAATAGTTTGAACAGTATGCAAAACAAAGCATTTTTCAATGTACTTGAGGCTAACTAAAAACGGCACAACTTTTTTCCGTTAGGAAGCTGTTAATAAAACCAGTCTAAGAGAATCACTTACGTCTGGTTCAATTTTGCCTTCGCATAATAATTTTTCAACAATCAGGCATCTCTCTGCATCTGAAATGCTCATTGGCAAGGTCCGTGGATCCTTGAAATCAAATGATTCTTGGCTTATCCGTAGACGTGAACATGATTCCAACGCTAGTTCAGCCGGATTCCGCCTTGGAGCAGACGTGGACCCGAGGGGGGAGGGGGAGTCATGGATGACACGAAAAAAATAGTAAAAGCGTTTATATTTTGAAATAAACTTTCAGAGAATAAAGCAGTATAAAAACTAAGTGTCTCGAAAATGCAAGAAATTCCAGAAAATTACGAGCTACTTTCTAATTTCTTGTAGATGGGTTGGCCCTTCCGCCTGCTGAGTGAAGTGCGATACTGGTGAATGCACACTTCGATTTAATATATTGCTAATTTTGATGATGCCAGTGTTATGATAATTTGTTTTCATCACAGTTCTTAAAACAATTGCATGCCTTATGTACTTCTAAAATGCTCGGAAGAACGCTTTCTAAAAGCTGTGTTTCTCTGAATGGAAGTTTTTTTGGAAATTACACTAAAGCGATGCATTAATCACTGTTGTACACAAATTATTACGGTTATTATAGTTGTTGTTGTGGTCTTGAGTCGGAAGACTGGTTTGATGCAGCACACCGTGCTCTATCCTGTGCAAGCCGCTTCATCTCCAAATAACTACTGCAACCTTTGTATATTTGAATTTACTTACTCCCTGTATAATTCTTACCCCCTCACACTTCCCTCCAGTACTGAACCGACGATCTCTTGATGTCTGCCGGCCGCTGGTGGCCGAGCGGTTCTGGCGCTACAGTCTGGAACCGCGCGACCGCTACGGTCGCAGGTTCGAATCCTGCCTAGGGCATGGATGTGTGTGTTGTTCTTAGGTTAGTTAGGTTTAAGTAGTTCTAAGTTCTAGGGGACTTATGACCTCAGCAGTTGAGTCCCATAGTGCTCAGAGCCAGCCATCTTGATGTCTCACAATGTGTCCTATCAGCCTATCCCTTTTTGTGCACAAATTTCTTTTCTTTCCATTTCTGTTCAACACTTCCTCATTAGTTATATAATCTACTCACCTAATTTTCACCATTCTTCTGTTTCACCAAACTTCAGAAACTTCTATTCTCTTCTTGTCTGAACTGTTTATCGTTTACGTTTCACTTCCATACAAGACCACACTCCGAGCAAATACTCGTACATTCAGGAAAGACTTCTTAACACTTAAATCCATATTCAGTGTTAACAAATTTCTCCTCTGCGGAAAAGCTTTTCTTAGCAGTGCCAGAATACATTTTATACCCTCCCTACTTTAACTTATAATGAATCGCTCTCCTCTAAGATTACCTTTTTTTTATAGAGGTAACCGATACCATGTGTACTACAGATTCTTGCATAGGTTAAAATTATCTCAGCTGTTTCATTAAAAGAATTCATGTGATATTGTATATGATGTATTATATTTCAGGGTAAAATGTATAAAAAAGAAATTAAGGTGTTACAATCGTTATGTACTAACAGTTGAAACTACTCTTTTCTTAAAAATAAATGAAACTACAAAATTTCTGGAACACTTAAAATTCATATTATTAATTGCGCAATCTAACACTGATTATTAAATTTATTTCTAGATTGATTTACCAAATAATGATATATTTTAGCGAAGATTCTTCGTTGGCAAAGAAAGTTTGTGAACTCTTTTGCTTTGTAAGCTCTTTGGGATAATGTGTGTACTACAGAATGTAAGTAGTGGTGGGCATGCCTCTGATGAAAGGAGACGTTTTCTAAGTTTTGTCACCAACAATGTAATTATTGGTTTTTTAATGTGGAAAATGTGAAAACGGTGTGATGTTGAAAGATGTGACAAAGAATAAAATTCAAGAATAATACAAGCAAGTCTTCATCGGTTAGTTAGTCATCAAGAACCTACAAAATCGAAACTTCAGCTGCAAGAATGTACCTCTAGACATGACTTTGAGCCATCGACAATAACAACGAGATAACGAAGATAAGTAAAAAGTCATTCTTTTATATATCTTACGTCTCCCGAAACTTTCAAAGTTTGTGGAAAGACGAGAATTTTAATAGTGTTGTGTGGGAGGGTAAGATTACAGGCCATCATCAGTTATTTAATGCCCAATAACAAAACTCGTATGATACTTTTAGTGTCTCATTTCCTAATCTAATTCCCTCAGCAGCGCCTTATTTAATTCGGCTACATCTTTGTTTTGCTTTTGTTGATGTTCATCTTATATCCTCCTTTCAAGACACTGTCCATATCGTTCAACTGCTCTTCCAGGTCCTTTGCTGTCTCTAACAAAATTACAATGTCATCGACAAATGTTAGAGTTTTTATTTCTTCTCCCTCAACTGTAATTTCTTCTCCAAATTATTCTTTGGTTTTCTTTACTGCTTGCTCAATGTTATGTAGAATTACACTGAGGATAGGTTACAACCCTGTCTCACTACCTTCTCAACCACTGATTACCCTTCATGCCTCTTGACTCGTATAACTGCCGTTTGATGTCTATACTAGTTGCAAATAACTTTTCACTCTCTGTATTTTACCCCTGCTACCTTCAGAATTTCAAAGAGAGTATGTCATTCAACATTGTCAGAAGCTTTCTCTAAGTCTACAAATGCTATAAATGTAGGTTTGTGTTTCCTTAACCTACCTTCTAAGATAAGTCTTGGTGTCAGAATTGTCTCGTGTGTTCTTTCATTCCTCCGTAATCCACACTGATCTTCCCCGAGGTCGTGTTCTACCAGTTTTCTCCAATCTCCTGCAAATAATTCGTGTCAGTATTATGCGACCATGACTTGTTAAACTGATAGTTCGGTAATATTCACACCTGTCAAAACCTGCTTTCTGAGGAATTGCAATTATTAAATTCTTATTTTTGAAGTCTGAGAGTATTTCTACGCCTGCCACATACATCTTGGACAGCAGCTGGAATAGTTTTGTCATGACTGGCTCTACCATGATATCGTAGTTCTGAGGGAATGTCGTCTGTTCCAGGGGCCTCAAATCAACTTAGTTCTTTCAGTGACTGTCAACTTCTTCTCGCAGTATGACGTCTCCCATCTCATTCTCACTTACGTCCTCTTCCATTTCTATAATATTGTCTTCAAGTTCATTTCCCATGTACAGTCCCTCAATATACTCCTTTCATCTTTGAGCTTTCCCTTCTTTCCTTAGTGCTGGTTTTCCATTTGAGCTGATATGCTGCTTCCCTTTTCTCCGAAGGACTCTTTAATTTTACCATGGGCGGCCTCTATCTTTCCCCTAGTGATATATGCTTCTACAGTTTTACATTTGTCCTCTAGCCATATTTCATTTTTATTATTGTTGTATTTATAAAGGTAGGCACACGTAGGACATTAAAAGTGGTGGTGACATAAATTTGAGTCTGAGGTTTGCACCTGCTCTGGTGAGCAAACATTAGAGATCATGCATGCGATCGGCATTACCCCTGTTCTTCGCATAACAAGAGCTCGGCTAAAATGCGATTGTGCTTATCTCGAAGCTGTTACACTTCTGGTTTGCTAGGATGGTCTTTAACCCTGTAAATCATAAAATGCTATGTTCGCCGAAGATCGCCCATAATTTTCTCAATTTTCTGCACACCATCACTTACAGTCATCAAATTGCCAGGTGTTTAATATTACAAGAATATACACTATGTCTGGTTGACGTTTTCTGAAGGAATTTCTCGTTTGTCACGTATCCCATCTGCAAGTGCAGCTGGCGCCCTGCATGTCCAACAGCAGCTGCCGGATGTCTGTCACACTGAATGCCGTGCTTTCGTTTCCCACGCTGGTAAACAACTGTGACTTGTTATTTGGTACCTACATAATCTTCTTGTTGCGTCTTCAGCATTTGAGAGTTATTTCATAAGCTAAGGGATTGTTTGCTAGAGTATGCAGAGTTCAGTGGCTGAATCTGTGTCAGGTGTACTGCATTGCAAGTGGGCTTACGCAAATTGTAGGCAGTTGTGTGTTGTGAGAACTTACAACGTTTGTCGTACTTAAAGTGGTTACCACTGGCACTTCATACACCATTCTAGGTGAGTATTTTGCTGTGTAATTACTCGTTGTAAAGTTTCTGTTTATCGAACTACCGAAACAAATAAGTTCCGTTAACAGAACACTTTATTTTTTAACCGTATTAGAGAGCTCTTGCTAAGAGAACTGTAGTGTCATGAAACTTACCTAAGTGCACAGCGTAGCTTAGCAAAAAGAAGGGAAAAGGCATTAAATGTGAAGGTCAACGTACTGGACACAGCGCAGTAAAGTCCAACAGAGAATCGCTGACGTGAGATAACTTACGCCAGAACAGTAAAGACGATAACTGTAGAAATGTTCAGCAAGTATCCTATCGTTATAATAGTGTTTCCCTATTCTTCCATTTTATATTCAAGCAACATCTTCGAGCTGTGATTTTTGAAGTTTTTCAGGCAGATAGAATATTCCATCATCTTTCCCGATAGAAATATTTCTTCTTCCGATATTTTGGCTGAAAACTGTACAAGTCAGTGGGTGAGTGAATTAAATCTACTTCATGAAAATATACTGGTGAGTGAACGTACATAGGCATTTTTCAGAAAACGTTGAGGAGATAAATGGTCTTTAAGGCAGGAAATGGAATTCGAATTGAATTGGCAGACTATCAGAAATATATACAATATATTAAAGAAATGCATCTCATTATTTCTAACACAAGTTCTACATTTCCCTGCTGATCATCAGTTTGCTCCAATATATTCAAGAAATATGTGCCATACAGAGTGACAGATCTATGAGAGCGTCAGGAGGTGGGGGGAGGGGGAGGGGGGGGGGGGAAAGCATGCTGCCTCGGGTGCAGAGTTAGGGGGGCGGCGCCAAAATGGGCACAAGTGCTAGAACAATTATTATGGTTTTTGGGAAGATAGAAAAATGATCTAAACCAACCTTAGAGTGAGCTGTAGCATAAATTCCGTTATATTAGCCATAACTAATTATAAATACTTCTTTTTGTATTCTTGCCCGTTTTACAACTTTTAATCCATAATGCTGCGCCCATGCATACTTATATTACAAGTACTGGCTGAGTTTCTGGTTGTCCGCCGACCGCGGACCATTAAATTTGCTTATGCAGCAGTATTGCGACACCCACGCCACAGTGGCAGGAACACGAACTCTGAATTTATTCGTGTACTATCAATTCTTGTTATCATAATCGTTCTGGCAGTTGTTTTGTACCTTTTTGTTTTTCTGTTGGTGGATGCATTCCTGGTGTTGTAAACTAAAATAGTTCTAATTTGTTTAACTCTGATTATCTGTTTTAATAAGAATAATAAATCAGTATGAATCAGCCCACTATTTACGTGCAGAGTGTGGGAAGATGCCGAAAAAACTGTCGGGAGTAGCATTCAGGAGGAAAGCCGATACAACGGAAGCATAAAAATCGTCTTTGTTAATGTCAGCTTGGTTGAGAGGAAATATTGAAGGTGAGTGAATTATTAAGATATATTGGAATCATCATATTTTGACAAGTCCTTTGTTTCAGTTTATTTACCCCTGATAATAGTCCTCTTATTCCAAATGTTTTTCAAAGTCGTGCAGTGTTCACTCTTTTCACAAATGTATGTGAAATCAAGCGGCTGTCTATATTATGGAAGTACTAATCGAAATATTTTATAGTTAAAATATCTTTGCAAAAATCCATTTATTGTAAGGCTAGAGGCACTGTACCTCGCTATTCCCTTGACTTCTGCTGTCTATTTAACTGAAAGACAACACTTGTTCACGACATAGTCACAACAACCATCAAGGGTCAGTGAAGATATTAAAAAGTTATATCCATGCACAAACTACCATATTTATAAATAAGGATATTATGAGCACTTTAAGCTCACGATTACCTATGTGCCGTTAACTAGTGTTTCCTTCTTTTCCATCCACTCCATGTCTTTCATTTTTTACTCAGTTGTAACCTCCTGTTTAGGATGCTTTGTTAAATTGCCATCCTTTCGACAATGGAATCTGGAAGACATTCTTGCGTCTAGCCGGTGAGACATGGGCACCCAAAGTCTGCTGTGGTCGGTTCAAATGGCTCGGAGGACTATGGGACTTAACATCTGTGGTCATCAGTCCCCTAGAACTTAGAACTACTTAAACCTAACTAACCTAAGGGCATCACACACATCCATGCCCGAGGCAGGATTCGAACCTGCGACCGTAGCGGTCACGCGGTTCCAGACTGAAGCGCCTAAAACCGCAAGGCCACTCCGGCCGGCTGTGGTCGGAAGAGCTGGGCTGCTCTCGGCTGAGAATGCATTCTACGTTGATATCGCAAGAGGTTTGACACTATCAGCAACCCGGCCGGAGTAGCCGAGCGGTTCTAGGCGCTACAGTCTGGAACCGCGCGACCGCTACGGTCGCAGGTTCGAATCCTGCCTCGGGCATGGATGTGTGTGATGTCCTTAGGTTAGTTAGGTTTAAGTAGTTCTAAGTTCTAGGGGACTGATGACCACATACGTTAAGTCCCACAGTGCTCAGAGCCATTTGAACCATTTAAACTATTAGCAAAACCGTAAGTTCCCAAAATACTAAATTTCCAGCTGGATGTGTAGAAGGCTTTTAATTTATGTGCCAAAAATGTCTTAATAGGTGCATTGGGAATTCGTTATGCGTCGGAGATTAGTCTCACGGATTTGTACTGCCCCACAACCATCATCCATGACACACAGATCTGTATGACACAGAGTGGGATTACTAACACGTTGGATACAACTGAATTCTGTTACAAGTCTGATACAGATGGCATAGAACCATTCCTATTATTTTGTAGCTTATGACAGGGTTATTTTACAAAAATATTTGTCTTTCTACGACACGTGATTAATCAGGTATTTCTGTGGTGTAGCCCGAAGAACGTGGTCTACTATCAAAGTTGGTACGTCACGATGGAACCACGAGTAAAGACAGTCGTTGTCTGATTGAGCAACCAATGAGAGAAATCGGTGCAGAGACGTCCTCAAGAAGTTCCATACACGCCGCTGCCGGAAGATTACTTAGGTCAGAGCGCAACGCCGCTCACCCCACTCGGTAATCATTGTCTGCAATGATAGCTTCGTCTCAGTTCCTCAGAGCTGGCTGAGAACTAATAGAACTGTTACTCAGAACCGTACGTAAAAGTTCACAGTCAATCGTACCATGAGGTGAAGCTACCATTCTGTATAGTATCTAGTGACAACAGTTAGTGTTCAGCGACTATTACAAATACAGATTGACGTGCATGCGGACATAGATTGTTTCCAAGTTAGGTATTATATCTTGTTCAAGTTTTAATAAAGTGATCTAATGATTTGTGTGTGTAGTATCCGCTCGACCTCTTCCAGAAGTAAATATAGGCTTACTACAACACTCTACAATGTCAACGAGGATATCTCAAGTGTTTCTTCTGCCCGTCACTGCAAAGGCGACGTTGATGTGTGCATGTTTATGCCAGTGCATTGAATTCCGCCCTGGCCTGCCTCGTGGATGTTTTTTGTCATCCGCCAGTCACAGCGGCCAAAATAATATTTGCATATTTTTTTGTATACTATAAAGTGTTTAAACATGCCTGAGCCCCGCTACAAATGTCTCTAAAAGAAGCTGTCCAGTTTGAGGCAAAGCAGACTGATCGACTACGATAGATGACAACCTTACTGTCACAACATACAGTTTCACAATCGGTTACTGCTCCCTACGTTTGTTGTTTAACGGCAAAGAAGAGGACTGGTCGGAATATCCTGCCAAATCGAAGCAGCATACCATATTAAAGGTATGGCGCACATTGCTTCTTTTTTGTTAAAAGTCGGAGCGGACGTGTTGCGTCTGTGTACAGAATTGTTCCCTGACTCTCGTCCTGAATATATTGCTTATGAGGAACTCGTTCGCAAACTCGACGAACATTATGAAGCACAAATTCTTGTCGCTGAGGCGAAATTTCGTTTTTTTATCCTAAGAAGCAGCCTAAACAGTCATTAAAACAGTGGATTGCTGAACCTAGAGGGGCAACAAGTAATTGTAGGTTCAAGTGTTATTGTGGATACAGTCATAGTGAGGTTGTGTTATGTGATGCAGTTACGCGAAATGTGTCAGAGGCACGCATTCGCACTGCTTTTCTGAAATTGCCAGATCCAGATATGAAACAAAATGGCTCTGAGCACTATGGGACTTAACATCTGAAGTCATCAGTCCCCTAGAACTTAGAACTACTTAAAACTAACTAACCTAAGGACATCACACACATCCATGCCCGAGGCAGGATTCGAACCTGCGACCGTAGCGGTCGCGCGGTTCCAGACTGAAGCGCCTAGAACCACTCGGCCACACAGGCCGGCAGATACGAAACAACTTCCTGGCAGATTAAAACTGTGTGCCGGACCAAGACTCGAACTCTGGACCTTTGCCTTTCGCGGGCAAGTGCTCTACCAACTGAGCTACCCAAGCACGACTCACGCCCCGTCCTCACAGCTTTACTTCTGCCAGTACCTCGTCTCCTACCTTCCAAACTCTGCTCTCCTGCGAACCTTTCAGAACTAGCACTCCTGAAAGAAAGGATAGGAGACGAGGTAAGGCTGTGAGAAGGCAGCGTGAGTCGTGTTTGCGTAGCTCAGTTGGTAGAGCACTTGCCCGCGAAAGGCAAAGGTCCCGAATTCGAGTCTCGGTCCGGCACACAGTTTGAATCTGCAAGGGAAGTTTCATATCAGCGCACACACCGCTGCAGAGTGAAAATCTCATTCCAGATGTGAAACAGTTTTGTCAGTTACACAGTCTCAAAGGACACAACTGAACTTAATTTTGATGCTTGGCTATTTCTCTTGTTCATGGTGCACAAAGTATACAGACTCCAGTTCATGCTAATTTAAAGAGTAGCAAAATACCACATATTCAAATAAGAACTCACAAAATGCTTGTTAGCAAAGAGATTTTATAGTGTCAATTAATATTTAAATCATCAGCATTCAAAATAGAGCAGCTTATTTCCGTCAGCATGCTGGCCAGAAGTGCTCATTTGAAAAATAAACTGTATTTATTCATTATTCTAATTTAGTATATTATGACTGCTGTTATGTGTATGTTGTCATGTTATACGTAAGAATATTTTATTAGCCAACATAAACTTATAAATCTTTCATATTCTATTACCTGTGTAATATCATATATGACAAATCCTATATCATTTTATAAAGACGAGATACAAGGACGCGTATGTACAATACAATACAATATACAGACTGTCTGTTTACAAAGCAGCCAGCGAAGGCGCCGGACTCAGCGCACAGCTAAGGCATAGTTTTCAGAAAGTGAATGTCGTGTCTGCACTGCTATTACTGCCGACGCCAGCAAAGGCTCTTTTTTCCCCTTCAAGCAAACCTTCTACTGTAGTCCACAAACAGAAGAAGAAACTTTTTGTCCTGTTAAGAGTAGGTCAAAAGACAGTTAAATTTTAATTAGACACAGGTGCGACTGTTTCCCTAATCCACAAAGACACCTATGAAGTAATTGGTAGCCCATGGCTGCAGAAGCCTACTTGTGTTTTAACTGAATATAACGGACATGAAATACCAGTACTTAGTATGTGCAGTTCGCCAGCAACTTTTCGTGGCATCACAAAAAGTGTTTCATTTCATGTTCTATGTTATAGGAACAGTGCAAACATTTTTGGTTTATACTTGTCTGATTTGTTCAACCCGTGCATACAAGACAATGTATTACAAATGTGTTTCAGTCCTCACACTAATGTTTCTGACTTGAGTAATAAGTACAGTGGATATTATGAATGAGGCTTAGGAAGAGCTAAAACTTTTGAGGCAGGCATTGCTGTCAAAGTCGATGCCCAACCACGACTTAGTCACGCTGTACCTATTCCCCATGCTACACGTGAGCGGGTTGCTCAGGAACTGCAACGATGAGAAGACAGTGGGATGATACAACCAGTTTCTGCTCAAGTCAGTGGGTGTCCATCTTGGTTTTGGTTATACTGTATTAAAAAAGCAATCAGGAGGTTTACGTCTGTCTGCTGTCTTCAAAGCTATAGTAAACCCACAAACTGCAGTGGATTCATTTCCTTTCCCATGACCGAAGGAATTAATGGGAAGATTAAGACAGGTCAGATTATTTTCAAAGACTGATTTACGTTAGGCATACTTACAGTTACCGCTGAACAAGCGGTCCAGGTGATATTTTGTGATCAATACTCAATTGGATTTGTTCCAGTTTCAAAGACTACCATTCAGAAGTGCTTCAGATGCTGCAGTTTTCCAGCGGTTCCTGGAACAATTAACAGCCAAAGTTCTTTCATGTGCAAACCATCCGGACGATACTGTTGTCGCTGAACATTTCGAAAATTTAGGATGTTTGTTTAAAGTGTCTTCTGCAGTTGGCTTGAAGTGTGACAAGGAAAAGTGCTTCTTCTTCCACGAAGAGCTTGAACATTTAGGAGCTGTCATAAATGCGCAGGGCATTCATCCTGCTCATTCGCTCTTGTCTACAATTAAAGATTTTTTGGCGCCCCACAACATCAAGGGGCTACAGGCCATCGTGGAGAAGCTCGCATACTACATTAAGTTCAGTGCAAACACTGCGCAAATTGGTGTTCCACTGAACTGGCTGTGCCAGAAAGGTGTTCCTTTTGTGTGGTCCCGAGAATGTCGGGATACATTTCAGCTGCTAAAGGACGCAATGTTAAGTTGTCATTGTCTGAATAATTTTTATACAACTAATCCTGCTTTGTTAGCTGTGGATACATCTTCTTACGGGTTTGAGCTATGCTCTGCCATAGAATTGGTTCTTCTGATTGGCCCATTCTTTTAGCCTCAAAAAATCTCAAAAAAGTGCAGTGCAGTTATAGTCAATCCACCAATATTTGTGCAGGCTTAAGTTCTATTTGATTACAGATCATCGGCTATTAATAGCTTTGTTCAAGCCTCTCACACTGCAGACCGTGTAAAAATCGTTACTTTGCGGTCTGTTACTGTCTAATTATCAATAACAGTTGTTGTACAGGCCCAGTGCACAACATTCGAATGCTGAGCTGCCCCGGTTACTTGTTGGTACTAACATAGCATTTGGTTCGTCTGAGCATTTGATTCGGATGAGGAATCATGTAATCAAACTGATACACAAGATTTTGAAAGTGTTCAAAACTTTCCTCTCGATTTTCGACGTATTGCAGGAGCAACTGCTTCCGATCTAGCTCTCCAGGTAGTTTTGCAGTATGTGTACCATAGGTGTCACACCCAGTGGCATGTCAGTAATTCTCGAATTGCCACGCACTGTCAGCCCACTCAGTGTTCTGCTGCTGGACACAGACTGACAGTGCACTGATTGCGATTCCTCACTCCCTCCATTGTGAAGTTTTGTCTTTGTCACACCAAGCTAACTGGGTTAAAGTTCGCTCAAAGCAACTCGCCCTACGTTATTGCACTTATTATGCAGAACGTCAATTCGCTTCACCGCAGTGCTTTTTTCAGTGACAACACTCGCCTGGACGGTAGCAACACATGCACACTGATTTTGCTGCTCTATTTCGGATCATGCGATGGTTGTCGGTGGTAGACGCGTAAAGTAAGTTTCCATTTGTACTCTCCATGACATCAGCCACCACTGCTAGTATGGTATCAACTTTGTGTTCTATTTTTTGTCTCGAAGGTCTTCCTGATGTCCTTGTACCGGACAACAGACCACAATTCAGGTCAGCCATTTTCCAACAGTTTTGCGAGAACAACAGAATGCACCATGTAACAGCTGCTCCCTTTCACCCTCAGCCCAGCAGTGAAGTTGAACAGTTCATTCGAACATTTTAAAGTCACATGAAGAAATTCCGTTCCTCCCAGACATGGGAGAAAGCCTTAAAGATTTTCTTTCCTGGCACTACTCCTTGCCACGTGATGGGAAGTCACCAGCAGAATTACACTAAAGTGACAAAGAAACTGGTATGATCATGGGTATTCAAATACAGAGATAAGCAAACAGGCAGAATACGGCGCTGCGGCCGGCAACGCCTATATAAGATAACAAGTGTGGCGCAGTTGTAGTTCGGTTACTGCTGTTACAATGGCAGGTTATCAAGATTTAAGTGAGTTTCAACGTAGTGTTACAGTCGGCGCACGAGCGATGGGACACAGCATCTCCGAGGTAGCGATGAAGTGGGGATTTTCCCATACGACCATTTCACGAGTGTAAAAAAATGGTTCAAATGGCTCTGAGCACTATGGGACTTAACATCTTAGGTCATCAGTCCCCTAGAACTTAGAACTACTTAAACCTAACCAACCTAAAGACATCACACACATCCATGCCCGAGGCAGGATTCGAACCTGCGACCGTAGCAGTCCCGCGGTTCCGGACTGCAGCGCCCATAACCGCACGGCCACCGCGGCCGGCTTTCACGAGTGTACCGTCAATATCAGGAATCTAGAAAAACATCAAATCTCAGAAATCACTGCAGCCGAAAAATATCCTGCAAGAACTGGATCAACGACGACTGAGGAGAATCATTCAACGTGACAGAAGTGCAACCCTTCCGCAAATTGCTGCAGATTTAAATGCTGGGCCATCAATAAGTGTCAGCGTGCGAACCATTCACTAAACATCATCGATATGGGCTTTCGGAGCCGAAGACCCACTCTTGTGCCCTTGATGATTGTACAACAAAAAGCTTTACGCCTCGCCTGTGGCCGCCAACACCGACATTGGACTGTTGATTACTAGAAACATGTTGCCTAATCGGACGAGTCTCGTTTCAAATTGTATCAGGCGAATGAACGTGTACATGTATGGAGACAACCTCATTAATCCATGGACCCTGCATGTCAGCAGGGGACTGTTCAAGCTGGTGGAGGCTCTGTGAGGTGTGTGCAGTTGGAGTGATATGGGGCCCCTGATACGTCTAGATACGGTTCTGACTGGCGACACGTACGTAAGAATCCTGCCTGATCACCTGCATCCGTTCATGTCCATTGTGCATTCCGACGGACTTGGGCAATTCTAGGAGGACAATGCGACACCCCACGCATCCAGAATTCCTACAGAGCGTCTGTAGGATCACTCTTCTGAGTTTAAACACTTCCGCTGGCCACCAAACTCCCCAGACATGAACATTATTGAGCATATCTGGGATGCCTTGCAACGTGCTGTTCAGAAGGGATGTCCACCGCCTCGAACTCTTGCTGATTTATGGACAGCCCTGCAGGATTCGTGGTGTTAATTCCCTCCAGCACTACTTCAGAATTTAGTCGTGTTGCTGCACTTCTGCGTGCTCGCAGGTGTAACAGTATCTTTGGCTCTTCAATGTATTACAAGGTCCCTGCCACCGTACCCTGTTGAATCTTCTGCAGCTGCCACGGAAACAATTCATTCCACCAGGCCATACAAAGCTGCAACCACAGGACTAAGTTTTCTTAAAATTTTTGACGAGAAACGGCGTTGGGAGCACAGTATCATGACCAGCACCAGCTGCAGCCCTCTTATGTCAGTGATTTTACGGCAGAAACTTTGCCCACAGACACAGCATGACACTACGGTCTGCAACAGCAGTCATCTGTGTCTCACTGGCCCTCACGGTCGGCGCCATTCAGAGTGGTGCCGATGGAGACGGACGTCCACCGCCTGTCTTGCAGCCTGAGCCGTTGTGTGTGGACAACCGTCACGACGCCCCTGTAGTTCCACTTGCAGCCAACAAAACGACAGTATTTGCGTCACTAGATGCTGGCGCGCACCCTGAGCCCACTTTTTGGGCTGGTGTTCCTGCTCGCTCAGAAGATGGATACTGGCGTGCGGACAGGGAGCTGCCATCAGGCATCGTTGAACTCCCTGTCACTTCATCTGTTCAGACATTCAGGCAGTCGTTATGTGTCACAGCATTACACAACAATGGTGCAGAGGTTTTGGAGGGGGGGGGGGGGGGGCAGGCGGGAATGTGGTGTTGTCCGAAGAACGCGGTCACTTGTCAATGTAGTACAGCACTGTGGAACGACAAGTAAGGACAGTTGCTGCCTGACGGAGCAATAAATGAGAGATGTCAGCATAAACGTGCCCTCAAAAACTTCCATAGGCCGCCGCTGCCGGAATCTCACTTCCGAGAGCAGCGCCGCTCGGCCCACTCAGTAATCATCACCTCTGACAGCTCCTCACAGCCGGCCGCAAACTAACAGAACTATTAATCAGAAATGTTTATTAAGGTTTATGGCCAATTCCACCTTGAGAAGAAGACTATCAATCTTCATTGTACGAAGTGAAAACTGTTGGTTTTCAGCGACAGTAACAAATACAGATTGTCATTCGTGTGGATATGGATTGCTTCCAAGTTACGTGTTTTGTTTTGTTCAAGTTTTAATAAAGTGATCTAATATTTTGTGTGTTGTAGTATCCGCCAAACTTCCTGCAGAAGTAAATCTAGGCTTACTATAACAGTCCACAATGTCGATGAGGATGTCTCGAGTGGCTTTTTTTTATCCATCGCTACAATATATTTTAACTCATATTTTTAAAAAATTCGGACCATATGATCTATTCAGAGAGGTACTTATTAATGTGATGCAATTACATTTTTCTGGAGGCATGTGAGTCTCAACTTTATCGTAGATAAGGTTAGAAGCTGAAGTAATGAATTAAAATTTCTGCCAATATCGGAGTACTAACGATTTAAGAACGGGGAAATGGGCTGAAGACGTGAACTGAGGATTGGGCACTGGCCTAGGGTAGTCTGTGCAGCTATCTGACCCTCAGTGCCACTGTTAGGTAGTCGTTAGCGTATTTGCCGTGTTAGCAGGAGACACAGGTTCAAGTTTTGGCCTTGGCATAAATTTTTATTCACTACTTCACCTTCTGCCGTTATGGAACTACTTATTAACATTTCATTTTTATTTATAGATCTAAAGACGGTACTTAAGTGATTGAAACCAGTAGCCACTTCTGATAGTTTGTAACTGAGTCTTTTAAAATAATTATTTAAATAAATATATGGTAGTGGCATCTCGCATAACAATGTATCATCCGTTATCAAAATTAGTAATATCTAGAAACTAAGTGGAATCTCTCACTATGTTAAAATTATCAAAGTAGACTCTGAAAATCCTTCAGAGGTAAAGATACGCGTATTATTCACTAAGTTTACACTGGCCGAAGATTAGTCTGTATTAGGACTCGAACAGAAAATAACTAAATGTATAAAATGGAAGAGACTAGATCTTATTAAACGTCACAGTCACCCTATGCTGCTCCAGATGAACTGTCCGTGTAGATGTCTTGTTGCAAACAAGTCCATTTCCTTACTGAAGGTGTGTTATGTTGCTGCACGAATCCGCCCATAAGAGCAAATAAAGTGTCTGTCCTCTCAGGCGCTCGACATGTGAGGTCTTCGAGATCTTGCATGGCGCTTAGTATGGCCATTCTGAACCAATCGATTCCATAGTTACGTGACTGCAATCTCAATAGGACATGATCGTGACGCTGTCGAATTCTCTCATGTGGTGGTAGACGCTTCTCCTTTCTACATGTGAGTAGCGCATGAAACGATCTCATCACAAAGAACTGCCACTGAAATGCATACTCTTTCCTTATATGCAGTATATACTCTGACCGAAAAAAATTCGCAACACTGAGGAGTTGTGCGACATAAACGAAAGGTAGTAGGTGTCCGAAAGACGATGTCTAGTCAAATTTCGTACTAATCGAATAAAAGTTGGGCTAGTAACGCTACTGTGAGGATGCAAATCAGATTTGCTATCAATATACGCTGTAACAGTTGTGAGCATTAGTTACGTTTGAAATCGGACACGGTGAGCTGATGTTAGTGAAGAATACCTTCAAGCTGACAAAGACACCGTTATCAACACCTCACTGAGTTTGAACGAGGTCGTGTTATATAGCTACGAGAAGGTGGATGTTCCTACTCCCATATTGCAGAAAGACTCGGTAGGAATGCAGCCACTGTGCACGACTGCTGGCTGCGGTGGTCACGAGTCTATACTGGCACAAGAAGACCGAGTTCCAGACGCCAGCGTGGCCCTACCGAGAGGGAAGACACCGTGTTTGGCGTATGGCTCTGGCGCGTCGCACTGCGTCTGCAACAGTAATTTGAGCAGCGCTTGGCACCACAGTGACACGGTGAAATCGTACAAAACGGTTACTTCAAGGACAGCTCCGAGCCAGACGCCCTGTAGCGTGCTTTCCACCGCCATTTGGCACTTCACGGTGCCAAGGGAAAGTTCATTGGAGGGCAGAGTGAAAGTCTGTTGCGTTTTTTGGTTAACGCTGGTTCCGACCCAGTGGCAGTGTCGGCCGTGTGTTGGTTAGGAGGCCAGTTGAGGGCCAGCAACCAGCATGTCAACATGCTAGACGAACTGGACCTACACCTGTGATTACGATCTGGGGTGTGATTTTGTACGACAGCAGAAGCACTCTCGAGGTTATCCCACGCACCCTGACTGCAAATTTCTACGTTAATCTGATTGATTCGACCTGTTCTGCTGCCATTCGTGAACAGCATTCCAGCGGGTGTTCTCCAATGTGATGACGCTGGCCCACATACCGCTGTTGTAACCTAACATGCTCTACAGAGTATCGACACATTGCTTTGGCCTGCTCGATCACCAGATATGTCTCCAATCGATCATGTATGGGACATCACTGCACGACACCTCCAGCGTCATTCACAAACAGCATCCCTGTATTGACCGATGAAGTGCAACAGGCTTGGAACGCCATCCCACAAACTGACATCCAGCACCTGTACAGCACAATGCGAGCATGTTTGGATGCTTACATTCAACAGTCGGGCAGTTATAACGGTTATTAATGTACCACCGTGTCACATTTGTAATGGCTTATCTCGCGCTTACATTAACCTGTGATCTTCCAATGTTAATCACTGAAATATTTTACCTAGACAAATGTATTCCTGAAATTTCATCACTCTACATTAATTATTTTTTGCTGCCGCAGTTTGTTTTCCGTCAGTGTTCGTTGGGCTATTCCTACCTACTTTTTGTGTGTTGTTGCTTATAGGTCTTCAGAGCGTCTCTGCTCAAGCTAGAGAGGGTTCTTGATTCACTTTGTAAGAAGTACCAGAAACTAATTATATGTGGTGATTTCAATATAAATTTTGTGTATGATGGTGCAAGAAGGGAACAGTGTCACAGCCATAGACAATATTTTTATTCATTCTTCATTACTAGATGGGCATTCTGTTAACAAAAGCGTCAATGGCCTTTCGGACCATGATGCACAAATTTTAACACTAAAAGGCTTTTGTACTCAAACTAATGTCATATTTAATTACAAACTATGTAGGAAAGTTAATCCAACAGCAATAGAGAGTTTTTAAATATTGTCAAGGAACAAGAGTGGCAGGATGTTTATAGTGCCGATAACATAGATGATAAATACAATGCTTTCCGTAACGCATTCCTCATGCTCTTTGAGAGTTGTTTTCCATTAGAACATTCTAGAGGGGGTACTAGTAGTAATAGGCAACTCGGACTAGTGGGATAAGGATATCATATAGAACAAAGTGGAAATTATATCAAAATGTTAGAAGTAGTCACAATCAATCTACAGTAGCCCATTACAAACAGTATTGTAAGGTGCTTAAAAATGATATTAGGAAGGCAAAGAGTATGTGGTATGCAAATAGAATAGCTAATTCACAGGATAGAACTAAAACCATGTGGTCAGTTGTGAAGGAAGTGTCTGGTCAGTAGAAGAAGGTCGACAATATAAAGTCAGTTCACAGTAAAAATATTTCTGTTACTGATAAAGCAGATATATGTACAGTATTTAACAATCATTTACTGAGCATTGCTGGTGAATTAAACAAACATTTAGTTTCTACAGGAAATCATATAACTGTCTTGGTAAATGCGTTTCCAAGATTGATGTCTGAAATACTCCTCTGTGACACAGACAAGAGGGAGATTGAGTCAATAATTAAATCACTGAAGAGTAAGGACTCTGATGGTTATGATGGAGTGTCTAGCACAATATTAAAGTACTGTGCTGCACATATTAGCCCTGTATTTAGCCATATTTGTAATTTTTCCTTTAGGAATGGTCAGTTTCCTGAGCGATTAAAGTACTCAGTAGTAAAGCTGCTTTATAAAAAGGGAGAAAGGGATAATGTAGATAATTTTAGACCAATTTCTATGCCATCAATATTTGCAAAAGTTATTAAAAAGGCTGTGTGTGTAGGATAATTGATCATTTTATGTCACACGATTTGCTATCAAATGTACAGTTCGGCTTTAGAAGTCGTTTAACAACTGAAAATGCTATATTCTCTTTTCTCTGTGAGGTACTGATGGGCTAAACAGAAGGTTTCGAACGCTTGGCATATTTTTTGAATTAACTAAGGCATTTGATTGTATTGATCACAAAATATTGCTCCAGAGGTTGGACAATTACAGAATACGGGGAGTAGCTCACAATTGGTTCAACTCTTACTTCAGCAACAGGCAGCAAAATGTCATTATTCACATTGTTGATAACGGCTGTGATGTGGGATCTGTGTGGGGTACTGTCAAGTGGGGGTTGCCCCAAGGATCAGTATTGGGGCCACTCCTGTTCCTTATTTATATACATGATATGCCCTCTAGTATTACAGGTAACTCTAAAATATTTCTGTTTGCTGATGACACTAGCTTGGTAGTAAAGGATGTTGTGTGCAAAATTGGCTCGGTTTCAAATAGTGCAGTACATGACGTAAGTTCATGGCTTGTGGAAAATAAACTAATGCTAAATCACAGTAAGACTCAGTTTTTACAGTTTCTAACACACAATTCAACAAAACCTGACGTTTTAATTTCACAGAACGGGCATATGATTAGTGAAACTGAACAGTTCAAATTTCTAGGTGTTCAGATAGATAACAAGCTATCGTGGAAAGCCCACATTCAGGATCTTGTTCAAACACTTAATACTGTCATTTTTACAATTCGAACGGTATCAGAACTGAGTGATCGTTCGACACGAAAATTAGTCTACTTTGCTTATTTTCATTCGCTTATCCCCCCCAAGAAACATGGACCTTGCCGTTGGTGGGGAGGCTTGCGTGCCTCAGTGATACAGATAGACGTACCGTAGGTGCAACCACAACGGAGGGGTATCTGTTGAGAGGCCAGACAAACGTGTGGTTCATGAAGAGCGGCAGCAGCCTTTTCAGTAGTTGCAGGGGCAACAGTCTGGATGATTGACTGATCTGGCCTTGTAACAATAACCAAAACGGTCTTACTGTGCTGGTACTGCGAACGGCTGATTGGCTCTGAGCACTATGGGACTTAACGTCTGAGGTCATCAGTCCCCTAGAACTTAGAACTACTTAAACCTAACTAACCTAAGGACATCACACACATCCATGCCCGAGGCAGGATTCGAACCTGCGACCGTAGCGGTCACGCGGTTCCAGACTGACGCGCACAGAAACGCACGGCCACACCGGCCGGCGAACGGCTGAAAGCAAGGGGGAAACTACAGCCGTAATTTTTTCCGAGGGCATGCAGCTTTACTGTATGGTTAAATGATGATGGCGTTCTCTTGGGTAAAATATTCCGGAGGTAAAATAGTCCCCCATTCGGATCTCCGGGCGGGGATTACTCAGGAGGACGTCGTTATCAGGAGAATGAAAACTGGCGTTCTACGGATCGGAGCGTGGAATGTCAGATCCCTTAATCGAATAGCTATGTTAGAAAATTTAGAAAGAGAAATGGATAGGTTAAAGTTAGATATAGTAGGAATTAGTGAAGTTCGGTGGCAGGAGGCTCAAATGGCTCTGAGCACTATGGGACTCAACTGCTGAGGTCATTAGTCCCCTAGAACTTAGAACTAGTTAAACCTAACTAACCTAAGGACATCACACACATCCATGCCCGAGGCAGGATTCGAATCTGCGACCGTAGCGGTCTCGCGGTTCCAGACTGCAGCGCCAGAACCGCGCGGCCACTTCGGCCGGCTGGTGGCAGGAGGAACAAGACTTTTGGTCAGGCGAATACAAGGTTATTAACACAAAATCAAATAGGGGTAATGCAGGAGTCGGTTTAATAATGAATAAAAAAATAGTAGTGCGGGTAAGCTACTACAAACATCACAATGAACGCATTATTGTGGCCAAGATAGACACGAAGCCCACGCCCACTACAGTAGTACAAGTTTATATGCCAACTAGCTCTGCAGATGACGAAGAAATTGAAGAAATGTATGATGAAATAAATCAAATTATTCAGATAGTGAAGGGAGACGAAAATTTAATAGTCATGGGTGACTGGAATTCGGTAGTAGGAAAAGGGAGAGAAGGAAACGTAATAGGTGAATATAGATTGGGGCTAAGAAATGAAATAGGAAGCCGCCTGGTAGAATTTTGCACAGAGCACAATTTAATCATAGCTAACACTTGGTTCAAGAATCATAAAAGAAGGTTGTATACATGGAAGACGCCTGGAGATACTGACAGGTTTCAGATAGATTATATAATGGTAAGACAGAGATTTAGGAACCAGGTTTTAAATTGTAAGACATTTCCAGGGGCAGATGTGGACTCTGACCACAATCTATTGGTTATGAACTGTAGATTAAAACTGAAGAAACTGCAAAAAGGTCGGAATTTAAGGAGATGTGACCTGGATAAACTGACTAAACCAGAGGTTGTACAGAGTTTCAGGGAGAGCATAAGGGACCAATTGACAGGAATGGGGGAAAGAAATACAGTAGAAGAAGAATGGGTAGCTCTGAGAGATGAAGTAGTGAAGGCAGCAGAGGATCAAGTAGGTAAAAAGATGAGGGCTAGTAGAAATCCTTGGTCAACAGAAGAAATATTGAATTTAATAGACGAAAGGAGAAAATATAAAAATTCAGTAAATGAAGCAGGCAAAAAGGAATACAAACGTCTCAAAAATCAGATCGACAGGGAAGTGCAAAATGGCTAAGCAGGCATGGCTAGAGGACAAATGTAAGGATGTAGAGGCTTATCTCACTAGGGGTAAGATAGATACTGCCTACAGGAAAATTAAAGAGACCTTTCGAGAAAAAAGAACCACTTGTATGAATATCAAGAGCTCAGATGGAAATCCAGTTCTAAGCAAAGAAGGGAAAGCAGAAAGGTGGAAGGAGTATATAGAGGGACCATACAAGGGCGATGTACTTGAGGACAATATTATGGAAATGGAAGAGGATGCAGATACAGATGAAATGGGAGATACGATACTGCCGTAAGAGTTTGACAGAGCACTGAAAGACCTGGGTCGAAACAAGGCCCCGGGAGTAGACAACATTCCATTAGAACTACTGACGGCCTTGGGAGAGCCAGTCCTGACAAAACTCTACCATCTGGTGAGCTAGATGTATGAGACAGGTGAAATACCCTCAGACTTCAAGAAGAATATAACAATTCCAATCCCAAAGAAAGCAGATGCTGACAGATGTGAAAATTACCGAACAATCAGTTTAATAAGTCACAGATGCAAAATACTAACGCGAATTCTTTACAGACGAATGGAAAAACTGGTAGAAGCCCACCTCGGGGAAGATCAGTTTGGATTTCGTAGAAATATTGGAACACGTGAGGCAATACTGACCCTACGACTTATCTTAGAAGCTAGATTAAGGAAAGGAAAACCTACGTTTCTAGCATTTGTAGACTTAGAGAAAGCGTT